>NW_027362845.1:3005000-3270000 GCF_046119375.1 Phyllobates terribilis | reverse complement strand
AGTGCAGTGTAGTGTAGTGTAGTGTAGTGTAGTGTAGTGTGTAGTGTAATGTAGTGTAGTGTAGTGTAGTGTAGTGTAGTGTAGTGTAGTGTAGTGTAATGTAGTGTAGTGTAGTGTAGTGTAGTGTAGTGTGAGTGTATTAATATAGTCATCTACCTCCTTCTCCTGAAGAATGTGGCAGTAGATCAGTATAGTAACACACACCACACTACATACACATATAAGCAGCTTTAGTATAAAGAATCCTCATGGGGGGGCTTCTTTAAGTGAGATGGAGGTATGGCATGAGACCACTTGTCTCTGCCGAATGTCTGCGCAGGGCCTGTGCGGCTAGCAGTTTTACTGGCCCATTGTGATTGGCCCCTTAGCAGGTTTATTGCATGTATCCGGCAGTTTGTCATATTAGTAAGTCTTTAAAACCTTTCAGAAATTACAGGACATAGTTGGGGTTTGTGCACACTGAGTTTTTGAGGAGTCTTTGGAGCAGAAACGGAGTGGAAACTCACCTCAAAAATGTAAAACTTCTCAAAAACTTGGAGGTTCAGTTTCTGCTTTGAAAGCGTCAAAAAGACTCCTTGTACTCACAGCTAGTGTTGAGCCACCCCCGTAGTGTTCGGGTTCGGTTCGGTTCGTCGAACACCGGGATGTTCGAGGAACTGTTCGTCGAACTGTTCGTCGAACACCTTAGAACACCGTCGAACACCGTTAAAACCAATGGCAGGCAAACAAAAACACATAGAAACACATAGAAAACACCTGCAAAGGTGTCCAAAAGCTGACAAACTGCTCAGAAGACACTCTCTTTAAAAAAGCCGGCCGGCAAATTCAGCAGCGGCATACACCGGTACCCGACAATTTAGACAAGAAGGAATAGAGCATCACACATAGATTAGATAGATAGAAACATGTCAGTCACACATATAAGAAGCACAGTGACAGTGTTGGTTACTGCACTTGTCATTTAGTGTAAAGGATTTATTAAAAAAAATATTAGTGTTTTCATGCACCGTCTCTTTAAAAAAGCCGGCCGGCAATTCAGCATCTGTACCCGACAATTTAGAACAGAAAGAATAGAGCTTCACACATAGATTAGATAGATAGAAACATGTCAGTCACATATATAATAAGTACAGTGACAGTGTTGCTTACTGTACTTGTCATTTAGTGTAAAGGATTTATTTAAAAAAATAATAGTGTTTTCATGCACCGTCTCTTTAAAAAAGCCGGCCGGCAATTCAGCAGCGGTACCCGACAATTTAGAACAGAAAGATAGAGCATCACACATAGATTAGATAGATAGAAACATGTCAGTCACATATATATGAAGTACAGTGATAGTGTTGGTTACTGTACTTGTCATTTAGTATTAAAATAAAGGATTTATTATTAAAAAAAATTGGCGTGGGGCTCCCCTTAATTTTAGGCTCTAGCGGAGGTTAAGCAGACGGCTGGGGCAGATGTTTGAAGCCTGGGAAGGGGGTAATACCCACGGAGCTTCCCAGGCTACTAATATCAGCCCCCAGCTGAATACATAGCCTTTACTAGCTATTAAAATGGGGGACCCCCCAAAAAAAATGACGTGGGGTCCCCCCTAATTTAATAGCTAGCAAAGGCTAGGCAGACAGCTGGGGGCTGATATTAATAGCCCAGGAAGGGAGCCATGAATATTGGCCCCCTCCCAGGCTAGAAACACCAGCCGTCAGCCGCCCCAGAAATGGCGCATTCATAGGATGCGCCAATTCTGGCACTTAGCCTCGCTCTTCCACGCTGCCCTGGTGCGGTGGCAGGGGGTAATAGGGTTGGGGTTGATGTCAGCTTATAATGCCAGCTGACATCAAGCCCAGGTTAGTAATGGAGAGGCGTCTATAAGACACCCCCATTACTAACCCCATAGTCAAAGTTAAAAAAAACACAAACACCCAGAATAAAGTCCTTTAATTGAAATAAAGACACAATTCTTTATTGTTCTAAATTAAACCATACTTACCATGATGCCCATTCCAGCTGAAGCCAACGATCTCCTGCAATAAAAGAAAAATAATAAAGCAACCTCATCCTTACCTTTCGATGGTTCCCAGGACAGCTTCAGCTCTGCTACATCGAGATGACAGGCTGGACCGCAGCAGAACGCTGCCATCCAGCCTCTCATCCCGCAGACACTGAGAAGCGCCTGATTCTTATAAATTGTGCGTGTGGTTTCATGAATTTGGGTGGATTTAGCACAAGTCTCATATGTTCCACTGCAATGTCGCAAAAAAACGGAGTAAAAATGACAGCCATCTATAGAATAATTTGGGGTGGGGGCCTAGTACATTTCTGCAGAAGGGTCTAGGCTATTTTTGCTCTCACTTGAGAGCTTGAGGAAGGTGAGTGGTTTTTGCTCCTTTCATGTGGTGTTGGTGCAGTGTGTCGGCCATTGTTGCTGTGGTTTTGAGCTTGTGGGGCGGCGCGGCCTGGAGTCATGGGGACTCGGTCTGGCAGCATGGGTGCTGTGAGGCACCGGGCCGCCCGCCCTGCTGGTGCATTGTCGCTGCGGCGGTGGGTGGCGCACGGCTCCGCTCCCGTTCAGGCAGGAAATGTTAGGACCCACTATGAGGTTTGCCGTGACGTGGCCGTGGGCTTCATACAGTCTGATCATTACATCAAATGGATGAGTTTTTGGAGGTGCGCTCCATGCTCCTTTTTTTACATTTCTGTAAAGACTTTGTAACATTTTAAATAAACCCAGGAGAAGACATAAAATAGACTTTACAAAAGGGGCAAATTAAAACCGTATAAGGCCGAAATGAGAAACAGACAAAAACACAGAAAACCACACAAAAATGTGCAAATTAAAACATGGATTGAGCCCAAAGTTTATTATTATAGAGGGATTGATACCTTTAGTTATAAAAAGGGACTTAAAATGGGAGTCGCATCACAGCTCAATACAACCTACTTTATATTTCAGAAAATACATTAATGTAATTATAGCGGTGCATGGTATGGATGGTGTATATAAACATGCAGACAAGATGGCGGTATATTATCATACCTATAGCGGTGCATAGTATGGATGGTGTATATAAACATGCAGACAAGATGGCGGTATATTATCATACCTATAGCGGTGCATAGTATGGATGGTGTATATAAACATGCAGACAAGATGGCGGTATATTATCGTACCTATAGTGGGTGCATGATATGGATGGTGTATATAAACATGCAGACAAGATGGCGATATATTATCATACCTATAGCGGTGCATGGTATGGTATGGATGGTGTATATAAACATGCAGACAAGATGGCGGTATATCATCGTACCTATAGCGGTGCATGGTATGGATGGTGTATATAAACATGCAGACAAGATGGCGGTATATTATCGTACCTATAGCGGTGCATGGTATGGATGGTGTATATAAACATGCAGACAAGATGGCGGTATATTATTATACCTATAGAGGTGCATAGTATGGATGGTGTATATAAACATGCAGACAACATGGCAGTATATTATCGTACCTATAGCGGTGCATGATATGGATGGTGTATATAAACATGCAGACAAGATGGCGGTATATTATTATACCTATAGAGGTGCATGGTATGGATGGTGTATATAAACATGCAGACAAGATGGCGGTATATTATTATACCTATAGAGGTGCATAGTATGGATGGTGTATATAAACATGCAGACAACATGGCGGTATATTATCGTACCTATAGCGGTGCATGATATGGATGGTGTATATAAACATGCAGACAAGATGGCGGTATATTATCATACCTATAGCGGTGCATGGTATGGTATGGATGGTGTATATAAACATGCAGACAACATGGCGGTATATTATCGTACCTATAGCGGTGCATGGTATGGATGGTGTATATAAACATGCAGACAAGATGGCGGTATATTATCGTACCTATAGCGGTGCATGGTATGGATGGTGTATATAAACATGCAGACAAGATGGCGGTATATTATCGTACCTATAGTGGTGCATAGTATGGATGGTGTATATAAACATGCAGACAAGATGGCGGTATATTATCGTACCTATAGCGGTGCATGGTATGGATGGTGTATATAAACATGCAGACAAGATGGCGGTATATTATCGTACCTATAGCGGTGCATGGTATGATATGGATGGTGTATATAAACATGCAGACAAGATGGAGGTATATTATCGTACCTATAGCGGTGCATGGCATGATATGGATGGTGTATATAAACATGCAGACAAGATGGCGGTATATTATCGTACCTATAGCGGTGCATGGTATGGATGGTGTATATAAACATGCAGACAAGATGGCGGTATATTATCGTACCTATAGCGGGTGCATGGTATGGATGGTGTATATGAACATGCAGACAACATGGCGGTATATTATCATACCTATAGCGGTGCATGGTATGGATGGTGTATATAAACATGCAGACAAGATGGCGGTATATTATCGTACCTATAGCGGTGCATAGTATGGATGGTGTATATAAACATGCAGACAAGATGGCGGTATATTATCGTACCTATAGTGGGTGCATGATATGGATGGTGTATATAAACATGCAGACAAGATGGCGATATATTATCATACCTATAGCGGTGCATGGTATGGTATGGATGGTGTATATAAACATGCAGACAAGATGGCGGTATATCATCGTACCTATAGCGGTGCATAGTATGGATGGTGTATATAAACATGCAGACAAGATGGCGGTATATTATCGCACCTATAGCGGTGCATGGTATGGATGGTGTATATAAACATGCAGACAAGATGGCGGTATATTATCGTACCTATAGCGGTGCATGGTATGGTATGGATGGTGTATATAAACATGCAGACAAGATGGCGGTATATTATCGTACCTATAGCGGTGCATAGTATGGATGGTGTATATAAACATGCAGACAAGATGGCGGTATATTATCGTACCTATAGCGGTGCATGGTATGGATGGTGTATATAAACATGCAGACAAGATGGCGGTATATTATCATACCTATAGAGGTGCATAGTATGGATGGTGTATATAAACATGCAGACAAGATGGCGGTATATTATCGTACCTATAGCGGTGCATGGTATGGATGGTGTATATAACCATGCAGACAAGATGGCGGTATATTATCATACCTATAGAGGTGCATAGTATGGATGGTGTATATAAACATGCAGACAAGATGGCGGTATATTATCGTACCTATAGTGGTGCATAGTATGGATGGTGTATATAAACATGCAGACAACATGGCGGTATATTATCGTACCTATAGCGGTGCATGATATGGATGGTGTATATAAACATGCAGACAAGATGGCGGTATATTATCGTACCTATAGCGGTGCATGGTATGGTATGGATGGTGTATATAAACATGCAGACAACATGGCGGTATATTATCGTACCTATAGCGGTGCATGGTATGGATGGTGTATATAAACATGCAGACAAGATGGCGGTATATTATCGTACATATAGAGGTGCATGGTATTGATGGTGTATATAAACATGCAGACAAGATGGCGGTATATTATCATACCTATAGCGGTGCATGGTATGGATGGTGTATATAAACATGCAGACAAGATGGCGGTATATTATCGTACCTATAGAGGTGCATAGTATGGATGGTGTATATAAACATGCAGACAAGATGGCGGTATATTATCATACCTATAGAGGTGCATAGTATGGATGGTGTATATAAACATGCAGACAAGATGGCGGTATATTATCGTACCTATAGCGGTGCATGGTATGGATGGTGTATATAAACATGCAGACAAGATGGCGGTATATTATCGTACCTATAGCGGTGCATGGTATGATATGAATGGTGTATATAAACATGCAGACAAGATGGCGGTATATTATCGTCCCTATAGCGGTGCATGGTATGATATGAATGGTGTATATAAACATGCAGACAAGATGGCGGTATATTATCGTACCTATAGCGGTGCATGGTATGGATGGTGTATATAAACATGCAGACAAGATGGCGGTATATTATCGTACCTATAGCGGTGCATGGTATGGATGGTGTATATAAACATGCAGACAAGATGGCGGTATATTATCGTACCTATAGCGGTGCATGGTATGATATGGATGGTGTATATAAACATGCAGACAAGATGGCGGTATATTATCGTACCTATAACGGTACATGATATGTATGGATGGTGTATATAAACATGCAGACAAGATGGCGGTATATTATCATACCTATAGCGGTGCATGGTATGGTATGAATGGTGTATATAAACATGCAGACAAGATGGCGGTATATTATCATACCTATAGCGGTGCATGGTATGGATGGTGTATATAAACATGCAGACAAGATGGCGGTATATTATCGTACCTATAGCGGTGCATGGTATGGATGGTGTATATAAACATGCAGACAAGATGGCGGTATATTATCGTACCTATAGTGGTGCATAGTATGGATGGTGTATATAAACATCCAGACAACATGGCGGTATATTATCATACCTATAGTGGATGCATGATATGGTTGGTGTATATAAACATGCAGACAAGATGGCGGTATATTATCATACCTATAGCGGTGCATGGTATGGTATGGATGATGTATATAAACATGCAGACAAGATGGCGGTATATTATCGTACCTATAGTGGATGCATGATATGGATGGTGTATATAAACATGCAGACAAGATGGCGGTATATTATCATACCTATAGCGGTGCATGGTATGGTATGGATGATGTATATAAACATGCAGACAAGATGGCGGTATATTATCGTACCTATAGTGGTGCATAGTATGGATTGTGTATATAAACATGCAGACAAGATGGCGGTATATTATCGCACCTATAGCGGTGCATGGTATGGATGGTGTATATAAACATGCAGACAAGATGGCGCTATATTATCGTACCTATAGCGGTGCATGGTATGGATGGTGTATATAAACATGCAGACAAGATGGCGGTATATTATCGTACCTATAGCAGTGCATGGTATGATATGGATGGTGTATATAAACATGCAGACAAGATGGCGGTATATTATCGTACCTATAGCGGTGCATGGTATGATATGGATGGTGTATATAAACATGCAGACAAGATGGCGGTATATTATCGTACCTATAGCGGTGCATGGTATGGTATGGATGGTGTATATAAACATGCAGACAAGATGGCAGTATATTATCATACCTATAGCGGTGCATGGTATGGATGGTGTATATAAACATGCAGACAAGATGGCGGTATATTATCATACCTATAGCGGTGCATGGTATGGATGGTGTATATAAACATGCAGACAAGATGACGGTATATTATCGTACCTATAGCGGTGCATGGTATGATATGGATGGTGTATATAAACATGCAGACAAGATGGCGGTATATTATCGTACCTATAGCGGTGCATGGTATGGATGGTGTATATAAACATGCAGACAAGATGGCGGTATATTATCGTACCTATAACGGTACATGGAATGTATGGATGGTGTATATAAACATGCAGACAAGATGGCGGTATATTATCGTACCTATAGCGGTGCATGGTATGGTATGGATGGTGTATATAAACATGCAGACAAGATGGCGGTATATTATCATACCTATAGCGGTGCATGGTATGGATGGTGTATATAAACATGCAGACAAAATGGCGGTATATTATCGTACCTATAGCGGTGCATGGTATGGATGGTGTATATAAACATGCAGACAAGATGGCGGTATATTATCGTACCTATAGTGGTGCATAGTATGGATGGTGTATATAAACATGCAGACAAGAAGGCGGTATATTATCGTACCTATAGCGGTGCATGGTATGGATGGTGTATATAAACATGCAGACAAGATGGCGGTATATTATCGTACCTATAGCGGTGCATGGTATGGATGGTGTATATAAACATGCAGACAAGATGGTGGTATATTATCGTACCTATAGCGGTGCATGGTATGGATGGTGTATATAAATATACAGACAAGATGGCGGTATATTATCGTACCTATAGCGGGTGCATAGTATGGTATGGATGGTGTATATGAACATGCAGACAAGATGGCGGTATATTATCATACCTATAGCGGTGCATGGTATGGTATGGATGGTGTATATAAATATGCAGACAAGATGGCGGTATATTATCGTACCTATAGCGGTGCATAGTATGGATGGTGTTTAAAAACATGCAGACAACATGGCGGTATATTATCGTACCTATAGCGGTGCATGGTATGGATGGTGTATATAAAGATGCAGACAAGATGGCGGTATATTATCGTACCTATAGCGGTGCATAGTATGGATGGTGTTTAAAAACATGCAGACAACATGGCGGTATATTATCGTACCTATAGCGGTGCATGGTATGGATGGTGTATATAAAGATGCAGACAAGATGGCGGTATATTATCATACCTATAGCGGGTGCATGGTATGGATGGTGTATATAAACATGCAGACAAGATGGCGGTATATTATCGTACCTATAGCGGTGCATAGTATGGATGGTGTATATAAACATGCAGACAATATGGCGGAATATTATCGTACCTATAGCGGTGCATGGTATGGATGGTGTATATAAACATGCAGACAAGATGGCGGTATATTATCGTACCTATAGCGGTGCATAGTATGGATGGTGTATATAAACATGCAGACAAGATGGTGGTATATTATCGTACCTATAGTGGTGCATAGTATGGATGGTGTATATAAACATGCAGACAAGATGGCGGTATATTATCATACCTATAGCGGTGCATGGAATGGATGGTGTATATAAACATGCAGACAAGATGGCGGTATATTATCGTACCTATAGCGGTGCATGGTATGGATGGTGTATATAAACATGCAGACAAGATGGCGGTATATTATCGTACCTATAGCGGTGCATGGTATGGATGGTGTATATAAACATGCAGACAAGATGGCGGTATATTATCGTACCTATAGCGGTGCATGGCATGGATGGTGTATATAAACATGCAGACAAGATGGCGGTATATTATCGTACCTATAGCGGTGCATGGTATGGATGGTGTATATAAACATGCAGACAAGATGGCGGTATATTATCGTACCTATAGCGGTGCATGGTATGGATGGTGTATATAAACATGCAGACAAGATGACGGTATATTATCGTACCTATAGCGGTGCATGATATGGATGGTGTATATAAACATGCAGACAAGATGGCGGTATATTATCGTACCTATAGCGGTGCATGGTATTGGTATGGATGGTGTATATAAACATGCAGACAAGATGGCGGTATATTATCGTACCTATAGCGGTGCATGGTATTGGTATGGATGGTGTATATAAACATGCAGACAAGATGGCGGTATATTATCGTACCTATAGCGGTGCATGGTATGGTATGGATGGTGTATATAAACATGCAGACAACATGGCGGTATATTATCGTACCTATAGCGGTGCATGATATGGATGGTGTATATAAACATGCAGACAAGATGGCGGTATATTATCGTACCTATAGCGGTGCATGGTATGGTATGGATGGTGTATATAAACATGCAGACAACATGGCGGTATATTATCGTACCTATAGCGGTGCATGGTATGATATGAATGGTGTATAAAAAACATGCAGACAAGATGGCGGTATATTATCGTACCTATAGCGGTGCATGGTATGGATGGTGTATATAAACATGCAGACAAGATGGCGGTATATTATCATACCTATAGCGGTGCATGGTATGGATGGTATATATAAACATGCAGACAAGATGGCGGTATATTATCGTACCTATAGCGGTGCATGGTATGATATGGATGGTGTATATAAACATGCAGACAAGATGGCGGTATATTATCGTACCTATAGCGGTGCATGGTATGATATGGATGGTGTATATAAACATGCAGACAAGATGGCGGTATATTATCGGACCTATAGCGGTGCATGGTATGGTATGGATGGTGTATATAAACATGCAGACAAGATGGCGGTATATTATCGTACCTATAGCGGTGCATGGTATGATATGGATGGTGTATATAAACATGCAGACAAGATGGCGGTATATTATCGTACCTATAGCGGTGCATGGTATGGTATGGATGGTGTATATAAACATGCAGACAAGATGGCGGTATATTATCATACCTATAGCGGTGCATGGTATGGATGGTGTATATAAACTTGCAGACAAGATGGCGATATATTATCATACCTATAGCGGTGCATGGTATGGTATGAATGGTGTATATAAACATGCAGACAAGATGGCGGTATATTATCATACCTATAGCGGTGCATGGTATGGATGGTGTATATAAACATGCAGACAAGATGGCGGTATATTATCGTACCTATAGCGGTGCATGGTATGGATGGTGTATATAAACATGCAGACAAGATGGCGGTATATTATCGTACCTATAGTGGTGCATAGTATGGATGGTGTATATAAACATGCAGACAAGAAGGCGGTATATTATCGTACCTATAGTGGATGCATGATATGGATGGTGTATATAAACATGCAGACAAGATGGCGGTATATTATCATACCTATAGCGGTGCATGGTATGGTATGGATGATGTATATAAACATGCAGACAAGATGGCGGTATATTATCGTACCTATAGTGGTGCATAGTATGGATTGTGTATATAAACATGCAGACAAGATGGCGGTATATTATCGCACCTATAGCGGTGCATGGTATGGATGGTGTATATAAACATGCAGACAAGATGGCGGTATATTATCGTACCTATAGCGGTGCATGGTATGGATGGTGTATATAAACATGCAGACAAGATGGCGGTATATTATCGTACCTATAGCAGTGCATGGTATGATATGGATGGTGTATATAAACATGCAGACAAGATGGCGGTATATTATCGTACCTATAGCGGTGCATGGTATGGTATGGATGGTGTATATAAACATGCAGACAAGATGGCGGTATATTATCATACCTATAGTTGTGCATAGTATGGTATGGATGGTGTATATAAACATGCAGACAAGATGGCGGTATATTATCGTACCTATAGCGGTGCATGGTATGGATGGTGTATATAAACATGCAGACAAGATGGCTGTATATTATCATACCTATAGCGGTGCATGGTATGGATGGTGTATATAAACATGCAGACAAGATGGCGGTATATTATCATACCTATAGCGGTGCATGGTATGGATGGTGTATATAAACATGCAGACAAGATGACGGTATATTATCGTACCTATAGCGGTGCATGGTATGATATGGATGGTGTATATAAACATGCAGACAAGATGGCGGTATATTATCGTACCTATAGCGGTGCATGGTATGGATGGTGTATATAAACATGCAGACAAGATGGCGGTATATTATCGTACCTATAACGGTACATGGTATGTATGGATGGTGTATATAAACATGCAGACAAGATGGCGGTATATTATCGTACCTATAGCGGTGCATGGTATGCTATGGATGGTGTATATAAACATGCAGACAAGATGGCGGTATATTATCATACCTATAGCGGTGCATGGTATGGATGGTGTATATAAACATGCAGACAAGATGGCGGTATATTATCGTACCAATAGCGGTGCACAGTATGGATGGTGTATATAAACATGCAGACAAGATGGCGGTATATTATCATACCTATAGTGGTGCATGGTATGGATGGTGTATATAAACATGCAGACAAGATGGCGGTATATTATCGTACCTATAGTGGTGCATGGTATGGATGGTGTATATAAACATGCAGACAAGATGGCGGTATATTATCGTACCTATAGTGGTGCATAGTATGGATGGTGTATATAAACATGCAGACAAGAAGGCGGTATATTATCGTACCTATAGCGGTGCATGGTATGGATGGTGTATATAAACATGCAGACAAGATGGCGGTATATTATCGTACCTATAGCGGTGCATGGTATGGATGGTGTATATAAACATGCAGACAAAATGGCTGTATATTATCATACCTATAGCGGTGCATGGTATGGATGGTGTATATAAACATGCAGACAAGATGGCGGTATATTATCGTACCTATAGCGGTGCATGGTATGGATGGTGTATATAAACATGCAGACAAGATGGCGGTATATTATCGTACCTATAGCGGTGCATGGTATGGTATGGATGGTGTATATAAACATGCAGACAAGATGACGGTATATTATCGTACCTATAGCGGTGCATGGTATGATATGGATGGTGTATATAAACATGCAGACAAGATGGCGGTATATTATCGTACCTATAGCGGTGCATGGTATGGATGGTGTATATAAACATGCAGACAAGATGGCGGTATATTATCGTACCTATAACGGTACATGGTATGTATGGATGGTGTATATAAACATGCAGACAAGATGGCGGTATATTATCGTACCTATAGCGGTGCATGGTATGGATGGTGTATATAAACATGCAGACAAGATGGCGGTATATTATCGTACCTATAGCGGTGCATGGTATGGTATGGATGGTGTATATAAACATGCAGACAAGATGGCGGTATATTATCGTACCTATAGTGGTGCATGGTATGGATGGTGTATATAAACATGCAGACAAGATGGCGGTATATTATCGTACCTATAACGGTACATGGTATGTATGGATGGTGTATATAAACATGCAGACAAGATGGCGGTATATTATCGTACCTATAGCGGTGCATGGTATGGATGGTGTATATAAACATGCAGACAAGATGGCGGTATATTATCATACCTATAGCGGTGCATGGTATGGATGGTGTATATAAACATGCAGACAAGATGGCGGTATATTATCGTACCTATAGCTGTGCACAGTATGGATGGTGTATATAAACATGCAGACAACATGGCGGTATATTATCATACCTATAGCGGTGCATAGTATGGATGGTGTATATAAACATGCAGACAAGATGGCGGTATATTATCGTACCTATAGCGGTGCATAGTATGATATGGATGGTGTATATAAACATGCAGACAAGAAGGCGGTATATTATCGTACCTATAGCGGTGCATGGCATGGTTGGTGTATATAAACATGCAGACAAGATGGCGGTATATTATCGTACCTATAGCGGTACATGGTATGGATGGTGTATATAAACATGCAGACAAGATGGTGGTATATTATCGTACCTATAGCGGGTGCATGGTATGGATGGTGTATATGAACATGCAGACAAGATGGCGGTATATTATCGTACCTATAGCGGTGCATGGTATGGTATGGATGGTGTATATAAACATGCAGACAAGATGGCGGTATATTATCGTACCTATAGCGGTGCATGGTATGGATGGTGTATATAAAGATGCAGACAAGATGGCGGTATATTATCGTACCTATAGCGGTGCATGGTATGGATGGTGTATATAAACATGCAGACAAGATGGAGGTATATTATCATACCTATAGCGGGTGCATGGTATGGATGGTGTATATAAACATGCAGACAAGATGGCGGTATATTATCGTACCTATAGCGGTGCATGGTATGGTATGGATGGTGTATATAAACATGCAGACAAGATGGCGGTATATTATCGTACCTATAGCGGTGCATGGTATGGATGGTGTATATAAACATGCAGACAAGATGGCGGAATATTATCGTACCTATAGCGGTGCATGGTATGGATGGTGTATATAAACATGCAGACAAGATGGTGGTATATTATCGTACCTATAGTGGTGCATAGTATAGATGGTGTATATGAACATGCAGACAACATGGCGGTATATTATCGTACCTATAGCGGTGCATAGTATGGATGGTGTATATAAACATGCAGACAAGATGGCGGTATATTATTATACCTATAGAGGTGCATGGTATGGATGGTGTATATAAACATGCAGACAAGATGGCGGTATATTATCATACCTACAGCGTTGCATGGTATGGATGGTGTATATAAACATGCAGACAAGATGGCGGTATATTATCGTACCTATAGCGGTGCATGGTATTGGTATGGATGGTGTATATAAACATGCAGACAAGATGGCGGTATATTATCGTACCTATAGCGGTGCATGGTATTGGTATGGATGGTGTATATAAACATGCAGACAAGATGGCGGTATATTATCGTACCTATAGCGGTGCATGGTATGGTATGGATGGTGTATATAAACATGCAGACAACATGGCGGTATATTATCGTACCTATAGCGGTGCATGGTATGATATGAATGGTGTATAAAAAACATGCAGACAAGATGGCGGTATATTATCGTACCTATAGCGGTGCATGGTATGGATGGTGTATATAAACATGCAGACAAGATGGCGGTATATTATCATACCTATAGCGGTGCATGGTATGGATGGTATATATAAACATGCAGACAAGATGGCGGTATATTATCGTACCTATAGCGGTGCATGGTATGATATGGATGGTGTATATAAACATGCAGACAAGATGGCGGTATATTATCGTACCTATAGCGGTGCATGGTATGATATGGATGGTGTATATAAACATGCAGACAAGATGGCGGTATATTATCGGACCTATAGCGGTGCATGGTATGGTATGGATGGTGTATATAAACATGCAGACAAGATGGCGGTATATTATCGTACCTATAGCGGTGCATGGTATGATATGGATGGTG
This sequence comes from Phyllobates terribilis, assembly GCF_046119375.1. Lineage (NCBI taxonomy): Eukaryota > Metazoa > Chordata > Amphibia > Anura > Dendrobatidae > Phyllobates > Phyllobates terribilis. Next base: position 3,255,325 of record NW_027362845.1, on the reverse strand, counting down.
TATATAAACATGCAGACAAGATGGCGGTATATTATCGTACCTATAGCGGTGCATGGTATGGTATGGATGGTGTATATAAACATGCAGACAAGATGGCGGTATATTATCATACCTATAGCGGTGCATGGTATGGATGGTGTATATAAACTTGCAGACAAGATGGCGATATATTATCATACCTATAGCGGTGCATGGTATGGTATGAATGGTGTATATAAACATGCAGACAAGATGGCGGTATATTATCATACCTATAGCGGTGCATGGTATGGATGGTGTATATAAACATGCAGACAAGATGGCGGTATATTATCGTACCTATAGCGGTGCATGGTATGGATGGTGTATATAAACATGCAGACAAGATGGCGGTATATTATCGTACCTATAGTGGTGCATAGTATGGATGGTGTATATAAACATGCAGACAAGAAGGCGGTATATTATCGTACCTATAGTGGATGCATGATATGGATGGTGTATATAAACATGCAGACAAGATGGCGGTATATTATCATACCTATAGCGGTGCATGGTATGGTATGGATGATGTATATAAACATGCAGACAAGATGGCGGTATATTATCGTACCTATAGTGGTGCATAGTATGGATTGTGTATATAAACATGCAGACAAGATGGCGGTATATTATCGCACCTATAGCGGTGCATGGTATGGATGGTGTATATAAACATGCAGACAAGATGGCGGTATATTATCGTACCTATAGCGGTGCATGGTATGGATGGTGTATATAAACATGCAGACAAGATGGCGGTATATTATCGTACCTATAGCAGTGCATGGTATGATATGGATGGTGTATATAAACATGCAGACAAGATGGCGGTATATTATCGTACCTATAGCGGTGCATGGTATGGTATGGATGGTGTATATAAACATGCAGACAAGATGGCGGTATATTATCATACCTATAGTTGTGCATAGTATGGTATGGATGGTGTATATAAACATGCAGACAAGATGGCGGTATATTATCGTACCTATAGCGGTGCATGGTATGGATGGTGTATATAAACATGCAGACAAGATGGCTGTATATTATCATACCTATAGCGGTGCATGGTATGGATGGTGTATATAAACATGCAGACAAGATGGCGGTATATTATCATACCTATAGCGGTGCATGGTATGGATGGTGTATATAAACATGCAGACAAGATGACGGTATATTATCGTACCTATAGCGGTGCATGATATGATATGGATGGTGTATATAAACATGCAGACAAGATGGCGGTATATTATCGTACCTATAGCGGTGCATGGTATGGATGGTGTATATAAACATGCAGACAAGATGGCGGTATATTATCGTACCTATAACGGTACATGGTATGTATGGATGGTGTATATAAACATGCAGACAAGATGGCGGTATATTATCGTACCTATAGCGGTGCATGGTATGCTATGGATGGTGTATATAAACATGCAGACAAGATGGCGGTATATTATCATACCTATAGCGGTGCATGGTATGGATGGTGTATATAAACATGCAGACAAGATGGCGGTATATTATCGTACCAATAGCGGTGCACAGTATGGATGGTGTATATAAACATGCAGACAAGATGGCGGTATATTATCATACCTATAGTGGTGCATGGTATGGATGGTGTATATAAACATGCAGACAAGATGGCGGTATATTATCGTACCTATAGTGGTGCATGGTATGGATGGTGTATATAAACATGCAGACAAGATGGCGGTATATTATCGTACCTATAGTGGTGCATAGTATGGATGGTGTATATAAACATGCAGACAAGAAGGCGGTATATTATCGTACCTATAGCGGTGCATGGTATGGATGGTGTATATAAACATGCAGACAAGATGGCGGTATATTATCGTACCTATAGCGGTGCATGGTATGGATGGTGTATATAAACATGCAGACAAGATGGCTGTATATTATCATACCTATAGCGGTGCATGGTATGGATGGTGTATATAAACATGCAGACAAGATGGCGGTATATTATCATACCTATAGCGGTGCATGGTATGGATGGTGTATATAAACATGCAGACAAGATGACGGTATATTATCGTACCTATAGCGGTGCATGGTATGATATGGATGGTGTATATAAACATGCAGACAAGATGGCGGTATATTATCGTACCTATAGCGGTGCATGGTATGGATGGTGTATATAAACATGCAGACAAGATGGCGGTATATTATCGTACCTATAACGGTACATGGTATGTATGGATGGTGTATATAAACATGCAGACAAGATGGCGGTATATTATCGTACCTATAGCGGTGCATGGTATGGATGGTGTATATAAACATGCAGACAAGATGGCGGTATATTATCGTACCTATAGCGGTGCATGGTATGCTATGGATGGTGTATATAAACATGCAGACAAGATGGCGGTATATTATCATACCTATAGCGGTGCATGGTATGGATGGTGTATATAAACATGCAGACAAGATGGCGGTATATTATCGTACCTATAGCTGTGCACAGTATGGATGGTGTATATAAACATGCAGACAACATGGCGGTATATTATCATACCTATAGCGGTGCATAGTATGGATGGTGTATATAAACATGCAGACAAGATGGCGGTATATTATCGTACCTATAGCGGTGCATAGTATGATATGGATGGTGTATATAAACATGCAGACAAGAAGGCGGTATATTATCGTACCTATAGCGGTGCATAGTATGGTTGGTGTATATAAACATGCAGACAAGATGGCGGTATATTATCGTACCTATAGCGGTGCATGGTATGGATGGTGTATATAAACATGCAGACAAGATGGTGGTATATTATCGTACCTATAGCGGGTGCATGGTATGGATGGTGTATATGAACATGCAGACAAGATGGCGGTATATTATCGTACCTATAGCGGTGCATGGTATGGTATGGATGGTGTATATAAACATGCAGACAAGATGGCGGTATATTATCGTACCTATAGCGGTGCATGGTATGGATGGTGTATATAAAGATGCAGACAAGATGGCGGTATATTATCGTACCTATAGCGGTGCATGGTATGGATGGTGTATATAAACATGCAGACAAGATGGAGGTATATTATCATACCTATAGCGGGTGCATGGTATGGATGGTGTATATAAACATGCAGACAAGATGGCGGTATATTATCGTACCTATAGCGGTGCATGGTATGGTATGGATGGTGTATATAAACATGCAGACAAGATGGCGGTATATTATCGTACCTATAGCGGTGCATGGTATGGATGGTGTATATAAACATGCAGACAAGATGGCGGAATATTATCGTACCTATAGCGGTGCATGGTATGGATGGTGTATATAAACATGCAGACAAGATGGTGGTATATTATCGTACCTATAGTGGTGCATAGTATGGATGGTGTATATGAACATGCAGACAACATGGCGGTATATTATCGTACCTATAGCGGTGCATAGTATGGATGGTGTATATAAACATGCAGACAAGATGGCGGTATATTATTATACCTATAGAGGTGCATGGTATGGATGGTGTATATAAACATGCAGACAAGATGGCGGTATATTATCATACCTACAGCGTTGCATGGTATGGATGGTGTATATAAACATGCAGACAAGATGGCGGTATATTATCGTACCTATAGCGGTGCATGGTATGGATGGTGTATATAAACATGCAGACAAGATGGCGGTATATTATCGTACCTATACCGGTGCATGGTATGGATGGTGTATATAAACATGCAGACAAGATGGAGGTATATTATCGTACCTATAGCGGTGCATGGTATGGATGGTGTATATAAACATGCAGACAAGATGGCGGTATATTATCGTACCTATAGCGGTGCATGGTATAGATGGTGTATATAAACATGCAGACAAGATGGTGGTATATTATCGTACCTATAGCGGTGCATGGTATGGTATGGATGGTGTATATAAACATGCAGACAAGATGGCGGTATATTATCGTACCTATAGCGGTGCATGGTATGGTATGGATGGTGTATATAAACATGCAGACAAGATGGCGGTATATTATCGTACCTATAGCGGTGCATGGTATGGATGGTGTATATAAACATGCAGACAAGATGGCGGTATATTATCGTACCTATAGCGGTGCATGGCATGGATGGTGTATATAAACATGCAGACAAGATGGCGGTATATTATCGTACCTATAGCGGTGCATGGTATGGATGGTGTATATAAACATGCAGACAAGATGGCGGTATATTATCGTACCTATAGCGCTGCATGGTATGGATGGTGTATATAAACATGCAGACAAGATGACGGTATATTATCGTACCTATAGCGGTGCATGATATGGATGGTGTATATAAACATGCAGACAAGATGGCGGCATATTATCGTACCTATAGCGGTGCATGGTATTGGTATGGATGGTGTATATAAACATGCAGACAAGATGGCGGTATATTATCGTACCTATAGCGGTGCATGGTATGGTATGGATGGTGTATATAAACATGCAGACAAGATGGCGGTATATTATCGTACCTATATCGGTGCATGGTATGGATGGTGTATATAAACATGCAGACAAGATGGCGGTATATTATCGTACCTATAGCGGTGCATGGTATGGTATGGATGGTGTATATAAACATGCAGACAAGATGGCGGTATATTATCGTACCTATAGCGGTGCATGGTATGGATGGTGTATATAAACATGCAGACAACATAGCGGTATATTATCGTACCTATAGCGGTGCATGGTATGGTATGGATGGTGTATATAAACATGCAGACAAGATGGCGTTATATTATCGTACCTATAGCGGTGCATGGTATGGATGGTGTATATAAACATGCAGACAAGATGGCGGTATATTATCGTACCTATAGCGGTGCATGGTATGGATGGTGTATATAAACATGCAGACAAGATGGCGGTATATTATCGTACCTATAGCGGTGCATAGTATGGATGGTGTATATAAACATGCAGATAACATGGCGGTATATTATCGTACCTATAGCGGTGCATGGTATGGATGGTGTATATAAACATGCAGACAAGATGGCGGTATATTATCGTACCTATAGCGGTGCATAGTATGGATGGTGTATATAAACATGCAGACAACATGGCGGTATATTATCGTACCTATAGCGGTGCATGGTATGGTATGGATGGTGTATATAAACATGCAGACAAGATGGCGGTATATTATCGTACCTATAGCGGTGCATGGTATGGTATGGATGGTGTATATAAACATGCAGACAAGATGGCGGTATATTATCGTACCTATAGCGGTGCATGGTATGCTATGGATGGTGTATATAAACATGCAGACAAGATGGCGGTATATTATCATACCTATAGCGGTGCATGGTATGGATGGTGTATATAAACATGCAGACAAGATGGCGGTATATTATCGTACCAATAGCGGTGCACAGTATGGATGGTGTATATAAACATGCAGACAAGATGGCGGTATATTATCATACCTATAGTGGTGCATGGTATGGATGGTGTATATAAACATGCAGACAAGATGGCGGTATATTATCGTACCTATAGTGGTGCATGGTATGGATGGTGTATATAAACATGCAGACAAGATGGCGGTATATTATCGTACCTATAGTGGTGCATAGTATGGATGGTGTATATAAACATGCAGACAAGAAGGCGGTATATTATCGTACCTATAGCGGTGCATGGTATGGATGGTGTATATAAACATGCAGACAAGATGGCGGTATATTATCGTACCTATAGCGGTGCATGGTATGGATGGTGTATATAAACATGCAGACAAGATGGCTGTATATTATCATACCTATAGCGGTGCATGGTATGGATGGTGTATATAAACATGCAGACAAGATGGCGGTATATTATCATACCTATAGCGGTGCATGGTATGGATGGTGTATATAAACATGCAGACAAGATGACGGTATATTATCGTACCTATAGCGGTGCATGGTATGATATGGATGGTGTATATAAACATGCAGACAAGATGGCGGTATATTATCGTACCTATAGCGGTGCATGGTATGGATGGTGTATATAAACATGCAGACAAGATGGCGGTATATTATCGTACCTATAACGGTACATGGTATGTATGGATGGTGTATATAAGCATGCAGACAAGATGGCGGTATATTATCGTACCTATAGCGGTGCATGGTATGGATGGTGTATATAAACATGCAGACAAGATGGCGGTATATTATCGTACCTATAGCGGTGCATGGTATGCTATGGATGGTGTATATAAACATGCAGACAAGATGGCGGTATATTATCATACCTATAGCGGTGCATGGTATGGATGGTGTATATAAACATGCAGACAAGATGGCGGTATATTATCGTACCTATAGCTGTGCACAGTATGGATGGTGTATATAAACATGCAGACAACATGGCGGTATATTATCATACCTATAGCGGTGCATAGTATGGATGGTGTATATAAACATGCAGACAAGATGGCGGTATATTATCGTACCTATAGCGGTGCATAGTATGATATGGATGGTGTATATAAACATGCAGACAAGAAGGCGGTATATTATCGTACCTATAGCGGTGCATGGTATGGTTGGTGTATATAAACATGCAGACAAGATGGCGGTATATTATCGTACCTATAGCGGTGCATGGTATGGATGGTGTATATAAACATGCAGACAAGATGGTGGTATATTATCGTACCTATAGCGGGTGCATGGTATGGATGGTGTATATGAACATGCAGACAAGATGGCGGTATATTATCGTACCTATAGCGGTGCATGGTATGGTATGGATGGTGTATATAAACATGCAGACAAGATGGCGGTATATTATCGTACCTATAGCGGTGCATGGTATGGATGGTGTATATAAAGATGCAGACAAGATGGCGGTATATTATCGTACCTATAGCGGTGCATGGTATGGATGGTGTATATAAACATGCAGACAAGATGGAGGTATATTATCATACCTATAGCGGGTGCATGGTATGGATGGTGTATATAAACATGCAGACAAGATGGCGGTATATTATCGTACCTATAGCGGTGCATGGTATGGTATGGATGGTGTATATAAACATGCAGACAAGATGGCGGTATATTATCGTACCTATAGCGGTGCATGGTATGGATGGTGTATATAAACATGCAGACAAGATGGCGGAATATTATCGTACCTATAGCGGTGCATGGTATGGATGGTGTATATAAACATGCAGACAAGATGGTGGTATATTATCGTACCTATAGTGGTGCATAGTATGGATGGTGTATATGAACATGCAGACAACATGGCGGTATATTATCGTACCTATAGCGGTGCATAGTATGGATGGTGTATATAAACATGCAGACAAGATGGCGGTATATTATTATACCTATAGAGGTGCATGGTATGGATGGTGTATATAAACATGCAGACAAGATGGCGGTATATTATCATACCTACAGCGTTGCATGGTATGGATGGTGTATATAAACATGCAGACAAGATGGCGGTATATTATCGTACCTATAGCGGTGCATGGTATGGATGGTGTATATAAACATGCAGACAAGATGGCGGTATATTATCGTACCTATACCGGTGCATGGTATGGATGGTGTATATAAACATGCAGACAAGATGGAGGTATATTATCGTACCTATAGCGGTGCATGGTATGGATGGTGTATATAAACATGCAGACATGATGGCGGTATATTATCGTACCTATAGCGGTGCATGGTATAGATGGTGTATATAAACATGCAGACAAGATGGCGGTATATTATCGTACCTATAGCGGTGCATGGTATGGTATGGATGGTGTATATAAACATGCAGACAAGATGGCGGTATATTATCGTACCTATAGCGGTGCATGGTATGGTATGGATGGTGTATATAAACATGCAGACAAGATGGCGGTATATTATCGTACCTATAGCGGTGCATGGTATGGATGGTGTATATAAACATGCAGACAAGATGGCGGTATATTATCGTACCTATAGCGGTGCATGGCATGGATGGTGTATATAAACATGCAGACAAGATGGCGGTATATTATCGTACCTATAGCGGTGCATGGTATGGATGGTGTATATAAACATGCAGACAAGATGGCGGTATATTATCGTACCTATAGCGGTGCATGGTATGGATGGTGTATATAAACATGCAGACAAGATGACGGTATATTATCGTACCTATAGCGGTGCATGATATGGATGGTGTATATAAACATGCAGACAAGATGACGGTATATTATCGTACCTATAGCGATGCATGGTATGGATGGTGTATATAAACATGCAGACAAGATGGCGGCATATTATCGTACCTATAGCGGTGCATGGTATTGGTATGGATGGTGTATATAAACATGCAGACAAGATGGCGGTATATTATCGTACCTATAGCGGTGCATAGTATGGATGGTGTATATAAACATGCAGACAAGATGACGGTATATTATCGTACCTATAGCGGTGCATGGTATGGATGGTGTATATAAACATGCAGACAAGATGACGGTATATTATCGTACCTATAGCGGTGCATGGTATGGATGGTGTATATAAACATGCAGACAAGATGACGGTATATTATCGTACCTATAGCGGTGCATGGTATGGATGGTGTATATAAACATGCAGACAAGATGGCGGCATATTATCGTACCTATAGCGGTGCATGGTATTGGTATGGATGGTGTATATAAACATGCAGACAAGATGGCGGTATATTATCGTACCTATAGCGGTGCATGGTATGGTATGGATGGTGTATATAAACATGCAGACAAGATGGCGGTATATTATCGTACCTATATCGGTGCATGGTATGGATGGTGTATATAAACATGCAGACAAGATGGCGGTATATTATCGTACCTATAGCGGTGCATGGTATGGTATGGATGGTGTATATAAACATGCAGACAAGATGGCGGTATATTATCGTACCTATAGCGGTGCATGGTATGGATGGTGTATATAAACATGCAGACAACATAGCGGTATATTATCGTACCTATAGCGGTGCATGGTATGGTATGGATGGTGTATATAAACATGCAGACAAGATGGCGTTATATTATCGTACCTATAGCGGTGCATGGTATGGATGGTGTATATAAACATGCAGACAAGATGGCGGTATATTATCGTACCTATAGCGGTGCATAGTATGGATGGTGTATATAAACATGCAGACAACATGGCGGTATATTATCGTACCTATAGCGGTGCATGGTATGGATGGTGTATATAAACATGCAGACAAGATGGCGGTATATTATCGTACCTATAGCGGTGCATGGTATGGATGGTGTATATAAACATGCAGACAAGATGGCGGTATATTATCGTACCTATAGCGGTGCATGGTATGGTATGGATGGTGTATATAAACATGCAGACAAGATGGCGGTATATTATCGTACCTATAGCGGTGCATGGTATGGTATGGATGGTGTATACAAACATGCAGACAAGATGGCGGTATATTATCGTACCTATAGCGGTGCATGGTATGGATGGTGTATATAAACTTGCAGACAAGATGGCGGTATATTATTGTACCTATAGCGGTGCATGGTATGGATGGTGTATATAAACATGCAGACAAGATGGCGGTATATTATCGTACCTATAGCGGTGCATGGTATGGATGGTGTATATAAACATGCAGACAAGATGGCGGTATATTATCGTACCTATAGCGGTGCATGGTATGGATGGTGTATATAAACATGCAGACAAGATGGCGGTATATTATCGTACCTATAGCGGTGCATGGTATGGATGGTGTATATAAACATGCAGACAAGATGACGGTATATTATCGTACCTATAGCGGTGCATGATATGGATGGTGTATATAAACATGCAGACAAGATGACGGTATATTATCGTACCTATAGCGGTGCATGGTATGGATGGTGTATATAAACATGCAGACAAGATGGCGGCATATTATCGTACCTATAGCGGTGCATGGTATTGGTATGGATGGTGTATATAAACATGCAGACAAGATGGCGGTATATTATCGTACCTATAGCGGTGCATAGTATGGATGGTGTATATAAACATGCAGACAAGATGACGGTATATTATCGTACCTATAGCGGTGCATGGTATGGATGGTGTATATAAACATGCAGACAAGATGACGGTATATTATCGTACCTATAGCGGTGCATGGTATGGATGGTGTATATAAACTTCAAGACAAGATGACGGTATATTATCGTACCTATAGCGGTGCATGGTATGGATGGTGTATATAAACATGCAGACAAGATGGCGGCATATTATCGTACCTATAGCGGTGCATGGTATTGGTATGGATGGTGTATATAAACATGCAGACAAGATGGCGGTATATTATCGTACCTATAGCGGTGCATGGTATGGTATGGATGGTGTATATAAACATGCAGACAAGATGGCGGTATATTATCGTACCTATATCGGTGCATGGTATGGATGGTGTATATAAACATGCAGACAAGATGGCGGTATATTATCGTACCTATAGCGGTGCATGGTATGGTATGGATGGTGTATATAAACATGCAGACAAGATGGCGGTATATTATCGTACCTATAGCGGTGCATGGTATGGATGGTGTATATAAACATGCAGACAACATAGCGGTATATTATCGTACCTATAGCGGTGCATGGTATGGTATGGATGGTGTATATAAACATGCAGACAAGATGGCGTTATATTATCGTACCTATAGCGGTGCATGGTATGGATGGTGTATATAAACATGCAGACAAGATGGCGGTATATTATCGTACCTATAGCGGTGCATAGTATGGATGGTGTATATAAACATGCAGACAACATGGCGGTATATTATCGTACCTATAGCGGTGCATGGTATGGATGGTGTATATAAACATGCAGACAAGATGGCGGTATATTATCGTACCTATAGCGGTGCATGGTATGGATGGTGTATATAAACATGCAGACAAGATGGCGGTATATTATCGTACCTATAGCGGTGCATGGTATGGTATGGATGGTGTATATAAACATGCAGACAAGATGGCGGTATATTATCGTACCTATAGCGGTGCATGGTATGGTATGGATGGTGTATACAAACATGCAGACAAGATGGCGGTATATTATCGTACCTATAGCGGTGCATGGTATGGATGGTGTATATAAACTTGCAGACAAGATGGCGGTATATTATTGTACCTATAGCGGTGCATGGTATGGATGGTGTATATAAACATGCAGACAAGATGGCGGTATATTATCGTACCTATAGCGGTGCATGGCATGGATGGTGTATATAAACATGCAGACAAGATGGCGGTATATTATCGTACCTATAGCGGTGCATGGTATGGATGGTGTATATAAACATGCAGACAAGATGGCGGTATATTATCGTACCTATAGCGGTGCATGGTATGGATGGTGTATATAAACATGCAGACAAGATGACGGTATATTATCGTACCTATAGCGGTGCATGATATGGATGGTGTATATAAACATGCAGACAAGATGGCGGTATATTATCTTACCTATAGCGGTGCATAGTATGGATGGTGTATATAAACATGCAGACAACATGGCGGTATATTATCGTACCTATAGCGGTGCATAGTATGGATGGTGTATATAAACATGCAGACAACATGGCGGTATATTATCGTACCTATAGCGGTGCATGGTATTGGTATGGATGGTGTATATAAACATGCAGACAACATGGCGGTATATTATCGTACCTATTGCGGTGCATGGTATGGATGGTGTATATAAACATGCAGACAAGATGGCGGTATATTATCGTACCTATAGCGGTGCATAGTATGGATGGTGTATATAAACATGCAGACAAGATGGAGGTATATTATCGTACCTATAGCGGTGCATAGTATGGTATGGATGGTGTATATAAACATGCAGACAAGATGGCGGTATATTATCGTACCTATAGCGGTGCATGGTATGGATGGTGTATATAAATATGCAGACAAGATGGCGGTATATTATCGTACCTATAGCGGTGCATGGTATGGTATGGATGGTGTATATAAACATGCAGACAAGATGGCGGTATATTATCGTACCTATAGCGGTGCATGGTATGGATGGTGTATATAAATATGCAGACAAGATGGCGGTATATTATCGTACCTATAGCGGTGCATGGTATGGTATGGATGGTGTATATAAACATGCAGACAAGTTGGCGGTATATTATCGTACCTATAGCGGTGCATGGTATGGATGGTGTATATAAACATGCAGACAAGATGGCGTTATATTATCGTACCTATAGCGGTGCATGGTATGCTATGGATGGTGTATATAAACATGCAGACAAGATGGCGGTATATTATCATACCTATAGTGGTGCATGGTATGGATGGTGTATATAAACATGCAGACAAGATGGCGGTATATTATCGTACCTATAGTGGTGCATGGTATGGATGGTGTATATAAACATGCAGACAAGATGGCGGTATATTATCGTACCTATAGTGGTGCATAGTATGGATGGTGTATATAAACATGCAGACAAGAAGGCGGTATATTATCGTACCTATAGCGGTGCATGGTATTGATGGTGTATATAAACATGCAGACAAGATGGCGGTATATTATCGTACCTATAGCGGTGCATGGTATGGATGGTGTATATAAACATGCAGACAAGATGGCTGTATATTATCATACCTATAGCGGTGCATGGTATGGATGGTGTATATAAACATGCAGACAAGATGGCGGTATATTATCATACCTATAGCGGTGCATGGTATGGATGGTGTATATAAACATGCAGACAAGATGACGGTATATTATCGTACCTATAGCGGTGCATGGTATGGATGGTGTATATAAACATGCAGACAAGATGGCGGCATATTATCGTACCTATAGCGGTGCATGGTATTGGTATGGATGGTGTATATAAACATGCAGACAAGATGGCGGTATATTATCGTACCTATAGCGGTGCATGGTATGGTATGGATGGTGTATATAAACATGCAGACAAGATGGCGGTATATTATCGTACCTATATCGGTGCATGGTATGGATGGTGTATATAAACATGCAGACAAGATGGCGGTATATTATCGTACCTATAGCGGTGCATGGTATGGTATGGATGGTGTATATAAACATGCAGACAAGATGGCGGTATATTATCGTACCTATAGCGGTGCATGGTATGGATGGTGTATATAAACATGCAGACAACATAGCGGTATATTATCGTACCTATAGCGGTGCATGGTATGGTATGGATGGTGTATATAAACATGCAGACAAGATGGCGTTATATTATCGTACCTATAGCGGTGCATGGTATGGATGGTGTATATAAACATGCAGACAAGATGGCGGTATATTATCGTACCTATAGCGGTGCATAGTATGGATGGTGTATATAAACATGCAGACAACATGGCGGTATATTATCGTACCTATAGCGGTGCATGGTATGGATGGTGTATATAAACATGCAGACAAGATGGCGGTATATTATCGTACCTATAGCGGTGCATGGTATGGATGGTGTATATAAACATGCAGACAAGATGGCGGTATATTATCGTACCTATAGCGGTGCATGGTATGGTATGGATGGTGTATATAAACATGCAGACAAGATGGCGGTATATTATCGTACCTATAGCGGTGCATGGTATGGTATGGATGGTGTATACAAACATGCAGACAAGATGGCGGTATATTATCGTACCTATAGCGGTGCATGGTATGGATGGTGTATATAAACTTGCAGACAAGATGGCGGTATATTATTGTACCTATAGCGGTGCATGGTATGGATGGTGTATATAAACATGCAGACAAGATGGCGGTATATTATCGTACCTATAGCGGTGCATGGCATGGATGGTGTATATAAACATGCAGACAAGATGGCGGTATATTATCGTACCTATAGCGGTGCATGGTATGGATGGTGTATATAAACATGCAGACAAGATGGCGGTATATTATCGTACCTATAGCGGTGCATGGTATGGATGGTGTATATAAACATGCAGACAAGATGACGGTATATTATCGTACCTATAGCGGTGCATGATATGGATGGTGTATATAAACATGCAGACAAGATGGCGGTATATTATCTTACCTATAGCGGTGCATAGTATGGATGGTGTATATAAACATGCAGACAACATGGCGGTATATTATCGTACCTATAGCGGTGCATAGTATGGATGGTGTATATAAACATGCAGACAACATGGCGGTATATTATCGTACCTATAGCGGTGCATGGTATTGGTATGGATGGTGTATATAAACATGCAGACAACATGGCGGTATATTATCGTACCTATTGCGGTGCATGGTATGGATGGTGTATATAAACATGCAGACAAGATGGCGGTATATTATCGTACCTATAGCGGTGCATAGTATGGATGGTGTATATAAACATGCAGACAAGATGGAGGTATATTATCGTACCTATAGCGGTGCATAGTATGGTATGGATGGTGTATATAAACATGCAGACAAGATGGCGGTATATTATCGTACCTATAGCGGTGCATGGTATGGATGGTGTATATAAATATGCAGACAAGATGGCGGTATATTATCGTACCTATAGCGGTGCATGGTATGGTATGGATGGTGTATATAAACATGCAGACAAGATGGCGGTATATTATCGTACCTATAGCGGTGCATGGTATGGATGGTGTATATAAATATGCAGACAAGATGGCGGTATATTATCGTACCTATAGCGGTGCATGGTATGGTATGGATGGTGTATATAAACATGCAGACAAGTTGGCGGTATATTATCGTACCTATAGCGGTGCATGGTATGAATGGTGTATATAAACATGCAGACAAGATGGCGTTATATTATCGTACCTATAGCGGTGCATGGTATGCTATGGATGGTGTATATAAACATGCAGACAAGATGGCGGTATATTATCATACCTATAGTGGTGCATGGTATGGATGGTGTATATAAACATGCAGACAAGATGGCGGTATATTATCGTACCTATAGTGGTGCATGGTATGGATGGTGTATATAAACATGCAGACAAGATGGCGGTATATTATCGTACCTATAGTGGTGCATAGTATGGATGGTGTATATAAACATGCAGACAAGAAGGCGGTATATTATCGTACCTATAGCGGTGCATGGTATTGATGGTGTATATAAACATGCAGACAAGATGGCGGTATATTATCGTACCTATAGCGGTGCATGGTATGGATGGTGTATATAAACATGCAGACAAGATGGCTGTATATTATCATACCTATAGCGGTGCATGGTATGGATGGTGTATATAAACATGCAGACAAGATGGCGGTATATTATCATACCTATAGCGGTGCATGGTATGGATGGTGTATATAAACATGCAGACAAGATGACGGTATATTATCGTACCTATAGCGGTGCATGGTATGATATGGATGGTGTATATAAACATGCAGACAAGATGGCGGTATATTATCGTACCTATAGCGGTGCATGGTATGGATGGTGTATATAAACATGCAGACATGATGGCGGTATATTATCGTACCTATAGCGGTGCATGGTATAGATGGTGTATATAAACATGCAGACAAGATGGCGGTATATTATCGTACCTATAGCGGTGCATGGTATGGTATGGATGGTGTATATAAACATGCAGACAAGATGGCGGTATATTATCGTACCTATAGCGGTGCATGGTATGGTATGGATGGTGTATATAAACATGCAGACAAGATGGCGGTATATTATCGTACCTATAGCGGTGCATGGTATGGATGGTGTATATAAACATGCAGACAAGATGGCGGTATATTATCGTACCTATAGCGGTGCATGGCATGGATGGTGTATATAAACATGCAGACAAGATGGCGGTATATTATCGTACCTATAGCGGTGCATGGTATGGATGGTGTATATAAACATGCAGACAAGATGGCGGTATATTATCGTACCTATAGCGGTGCATGGTATGGATGGTGTATATAAACATGCAGACAAGATGACGGTATATTATCGTACCTATAGCGGTGCATGATATGGATGGTGTATATAAACATGCAGACAAGATGACGGTATATTATCGTACCTATAGCGGTGCATGGTATGGATGGTGTATATAAACATGCAGACAAGATGGCGGCATATTATCGTACCTATAGCGGTGCATGGTATTGGTATGGATGGTGTATATAAACATGCAGACAAGATGGCGGTATATTATCGTACCTATAGCGGTGCATAGTATGGATGGTGTATATAAACATGCAGACAAGATGACGGTATATTATCGTACCTATAGCGGTGCATGGTATGGATGGTGTATATAAACATGCAGACAAGATGACGGTATATTATCGTACCTATAGCGGTGCATGGTATGGATGGTGTATATAAACATGCAGACAAGATGACGGTATATTATCGTACCTATAGCGGTGCATGGTATGGATGGTGTATATAAACATGCAGACAAGATGGCGGCATATTATCGTACCTATAGCGGTGCATGGTATTGGTATGGATGGTGTATATAAACATGCAGACAAGATGGCGGTATATTATCGTACCTATAGCGGTGCATGGTATGGTATGGATGGTGTATATAAACATGCAGACAAGATGGCGGTATATTATCGTACCTATATCGGTGCATGGTATGGATGGTGTATATAAACATGCAGACAAGATGGCGGTATATTATCGTACCTATAGCGGTGCATGGTATGCTATGGATGGTGTATATAAACATGCAGACAAGATGGCGGTATATTATCATACCTATAGCGGTGCATGGTATGGATGGTGTATATAAACATGCAGACAACATAGCGGTATATTATCGTACCTATAGCGGTGCATGGTATGGTATGGATGGTGTATATAAACATGCAGACAAGATGGCGGTATATTATCGTACCTATAGCGGTGCATGGTATGGATGGTGTATATAAACATGCAGACAAGATGGCGGTATATTATCGTACCTATAGCGGTGCATGGTATGGATGGTGTATATAAACATGCAGACAAGATGGCGGTATATTATCGTACCTATAGCGGTGCATAGTATGGATGGTGTATATAAACATGCAGATAACATGGCGGTATATTATCGTACCTATAGCGGTGCATGGTATGGATGGTGTATATAAACATGCAGACAAGATGGCGGTATATTATCGTACCTATAGCGGTGCATAGTATGGATGGTGTATATAAACATGCAGACAACATGGCGGTATATTATCGTACCTATAGCGGTGCATGGTATGGATGGTGTATATAAACATGCAGACAAGATGGCGGTATATTATCGTACCTATAGCGGTGCATGGTATGGATGGTGTATATAAACATGCAGACAAGATGGCGGTATATTATCGTACCTATAGCGGTGCATGGTATGGTATGGATGGTGTATATAAACATGCAGACAAGATGGCGGTATATTATCGTACCTATAGCGGTGCATGGTATGGTATGGATGGTGTATACAAACATGCAGACAAGATGGCGGTATATTATCGTACCTATAGCGGTGCATGGTATGGATGGTGTATATAAACTTGCAGACAAGATGGCGGTATATTATTGTACCTATAGCGGTGCATGGTATGGATGGTGTATATAAACATGCAGACAAGATGGCGGTATATTATCGTACCTATAGCGGTGCATGGCATGGATGGTGTATATAAACATGCAGACAAGATGGCGGTATATTATCGTACCTATAGCGGTGCATGGTATGGATGGTGTATATAAACATGCAGACAAGATGGCGGTATATTATCGTACCTATAGCGGTGCATGGTATGGATGGTGTATATAAACATGCAGACAAGATGACGGTATATTATCGTACCTATAGCGGTGCATGATATGGATGGTGTATATAAACATGCAGACAAGATGGCGGTATATTATCTTACCTATAGCGGTGCATAGTATGGATGGTGTATATAAACATGCAGACAACATGGCGGTATATTATCGTACCTATAGCGGTGCATAGTATGGATGGTGTATATAAACATGCAGACAACATGGCGGTATATTATCGTACCTATAGCGGTGCATGGTATTGGTATGGATGGTGTATATAAACATGCAGACAACATGGCGGTATATTATCGTACCTATTGCGGTGCATGGTATGGATGGTGTATATAAACATGCAGACAAGATGGCGGTATATTATCGTACCTATAGCGGTGCATAGTATGGATGGTGTATATAAACATGCAGACAAGATGGAGGTATATTATCGTACCTATAGCGGTGCATAGTATGGTATGGATGGTGTATATAAACATGCAGACAAGATGGCGGTATATTATCGTACCTATAGCGGTGCATGGTATGGATGGTGTATATAAATATGCAGACAAGATGGCGGTATATTATCGTACCTATAGCGGTGCATGGTATGGTATGGATGGTGTATATAAACATGCAGACAAGATGGCGGTATATTATCGTACCTATAGCGGTGCATGGTATGGATGGTGTATATAAATATGCAGACAAGATGGCGGTATATTATCGTACCTATAGCGGTGCATGGTATGGTATGGATGGTGTATATAAACATGCAGACAAGTTGGCGGTATATTATCGTACCTATAGCGGTGCATGGTATGGATGGTGTATATAAACATGCAGACAAGATGGCGTTATATTATCGTACCTATAGCGGTGCATGGTATGGATGGTGTATATAAACATGCAGACAAGATGGCGGTATATTATCGTACCTATAGCGGTGCATGGTATGGATGGTGTATATAAACATGCAGACAAGATGGCGGTATATTATCATACCTATAGCGGTGCATGGTATGGATGGTGTATATAAACATGCAGACAAGATGGCGGTATATTATCATACCTATAGCGGTGTATAGTATGGATGGTGTATATAAACATGCAGACAAGATGGCGGTATATTATCGTACCTATAGCGGTGCATAGTATGGATGGTGTATATAAACATGCAGACAAGATGGCGGTATATTACCGTACCTATAGCGGTGCATTTTATGGATGGTGTATATAAACATGCAGACAACATGGTGGTATATTATCGTACCTATAGTGGTGCATGGTATAATATGGATGGTGTATATAAACATGCAGACAAGATGGCGGTATATTATCGTACCTATAGCGGTGCATAGTATGGATGGTGTATATAAACATTCATTCAAGATGGCGGTATATTACCGTACCTATAGCGGTGCATGGTATGGATGGTGTATATAAACATGCAGACAACATGGTGGTATATTATCGTACCTATAGCGGGTGCATGATATGGATGGTGTGTATGTACATGCAGACAACATGGCGGTATATTATCGTACCTATAACGGTGCATAGTATGGATGGTGTATATAAACATGCAGACAACTTGGCGGTATATTATCGTACCTATAGCGGTGCATGGTATGGATGGTGTATATAAACATGCAGACAAGATGGCGGTATATTATCGTACCTATACCGGTGCATGGTATGGATGGTGTATATGAACATGCAGAGAACATGGCGGTATATTATCGTACCTATAGCGGTGCATAGTATGGATGGTGTATATAAACATGCAGACAACATGGCGGTATATTATCGTACCTATAGCGGTGCATAGTATGGATGGTGTATATAAACATGCAGACAAGATGGCGGTATATTATCGTACCTATAGCGGTGCATGGTATGGCATGGATAGTGTATATAAACAAGCAGAGAAGATGGCGGTATATTATCGTACCTATAGCGGTGCATGGTATAGATGGTGTATATAAACATGCAGACAACATGGCGGTATATTATCATACCTATAGCGGTGCATGGTATGGATGGTGTATATGAACATGCATACAAGATGGCGGTATATTATCGTACCTATAGTGGTGCATGGTATGGTATGAATGGTGTATATAAACATGCAGACAAGATGGCGGTATATTATCGTACATATAGCGGTGCATGGTATGAATGGTGTATACAAAACAAACAGAGAAGATGGCGGTATATTATCATACCTATAGTGGTGCATGGTATGGTATGAATGGTGTATATAAACATGCAGACAAGATGGCGGTATATTATCGTACCTATAGTGGTGCATGGTATAGATGGTGTATATAAACATGCAGACAAGATGGCGGTATATTATCGTACCTATAGCGGTGCATGGTATGGTATGGATGGTGTATATAAACATGCAGACAAGATGGAGGTATATTATTGTACCTATAGCGGTGCATGGTATGGTATGGATGGTGTATATAAACATGCAGACAAGATGTCAGTATATTATCGTAACTATAGCGGTGCATGGTATGGTATGGATGGTGTATATAAACATGCAGACAAGATGGCGGTATATTATCGTACCTATAGCGGTGCATGGTATAGATGGTGTATATAAACATGCAGACAAGATGGCGGTATATTATCGTACCTATAGCGGTGCATGGTATGGTATGGATGGTGTATATAAACATGCAGACAAGATGGCGGTATATTATCGTACCTATAGCGGTGCATGGTATGGATGGTGTATATAAACATGCAGACAAGATGGCGGAATATTATCGTACCTATAGCGGTGCATGGTATGGATGGTGTATATAAACATGCAGACAAGATGGTGGTATATTATCGTACCTATAGTGGTGCATAGTATGGATGGTGTATATGAACATGCAGACAACATGGCGGTATATTATCGTACCTATAGCGGTGCATAGTATGGATGGTGTATATAAACATGCAGACAAGATGGCGGTATATTATTATACCTATAGAGGTGCATGGTATGGATGGTGTATATAAACATGCAGACAAGATGGCGGTATATTATCATACCTACAGCGTTGCATGGTATGGATGGTGTATATAAACATGCAGACAAGATGGCGGTATATTATCGTACCTATAGCGGTGCATGGTATTGGTATGGATGGTGTATATAAACATGCAGACAAGATGGCGGTATATTATCGTACCTATAGCGGTGCATGGTATTGGTATGGATGGTGTATATAAACATGCAGACAAGATGGCGGTATATTATCGTACCTATAGCGGTGCATGGTATGGTATGGATGGTGTATATAAACATGCAGACAACATGGCGGTATATTATCGTACCTATAGCGGTGCATGGTATGATATGAATGGTGTATAAAAAACATGCAGACAAGATGGCGGTATATTATCGTACCTATAGCGGTGCATGGTATGGATGGTGTATATAAACATGCAGACAAGATGGCGGTATATTATCATACCTATAGCGGTGCATGGTATGGATGGTATATATAAACATGCAGACAAGATGGCGGTATATTATCGTACCTATAGCGGTGCATGGTATGATATGGATGGTGTATATAAACATGCAGACAAGATGGCGGTATATTATCGTACCTATAGCGGTGCATGGTATGATATGGATGGTGTATATAAACATGCAGACAAGATGGCGGTATATTATCGGACCTATAGCGGTGCATGGTATGGTATGGATGGTGTATATAAACATGCAGACAAGATGGCGGTATATTATCGTACCTATAGCGGTGCATGGTATGATATGGATGGTGTATATAAACATGCAGACAAGATGGCGGTATATTATCGTACCTATAGCGGTGCATGGTATGGTATGGATGGTGTATATAAACATGCAGACAAGATGGCGGTATATTATCATACCTATAGCGGTGCATGGTATGGATGGTGTATATAAACTTGCAGACAAGATGGCGATATATTATCATACCTATAGCGGTGCATGGTATGGTATGAATGGTGTATATAAACATGCAGACAAGATGGCGGTATATTATCATACCTATAGCGGTGCATGGTATGGATGGTGTATATAAACATGCAGACAAGATGGCGGTATATTATCGTACCTATAGCGGTGCATGGTATGGATGGTGTATATAAACATGCAGACAAGATGGCGGTATATTATCGTACCTATAGTGGTGCATAGTATGGATGGTGTATATAAACATGCAGACAAGAAGGCGGTATATTATCGTACCTATAGTGGATGCATGATATGGATGGTGTATATAAACATGCAGACAAGATGGCGGTATATTATCATACCTATAGCGGTGCATGGTATGGTATGGATGATGTATATAAACATGCAGACAAGATGGCGGTATATTATCGTACCTATAGTGGTGCATAGTATGGATTGTGTATATAAACATGCAGACAAGATGGCGGTATATTATCGCACCTATAGCGGTGCATGGTATGGATGGTGTATATAAACATGCAGACAAGATGGCGGTATATTATCGTACCTATAGCGGTGCATGGTATGGATGGTGTATATAAACATGCAGACAAGATGGCGGTATATTATCTTACCTATAGCAGTGCATGGTATGATATGGATGGTGTATATAAACATGCAGACAAGATGGCGGTATATTATCGTACCTATAGCGGTGCATGGTATGGTATGGATGGTGTATATAAACATGCAGACAAGATGGCGGTATATTATCATACCTATAGTTGTGCATAGTATGGTATGGATGGTGTATATAAACATGCAGACAAGATGGCGGTATATTATCGTACCTATAGCGGTGCATGGTATGGATGGTGTATATAAACATGCAGACAAGATGGCTGTATATTATCATACCTATAGCGGTGCATGGTATGGATGGTGTATATAAACATGCAGACAAGATGGCGGTATATTATCATACCTATAGCGGTGCATGGTATGGATGGTGTATATAAACATGCAGACAAGATGACGGTATATTATCGTACCTATAGCGGTGCATGATATGATATGGATGGTGTATATAAACATGCAGACAAGATGGCGGTATATTATCGTACCTATAGCGGTGCATGGTATGGATGGTGTATATAAACATGCAGACAAGATGGCGGTATATTATCGTACCTATAACGGTACATGGTATGTATGGATGGTGTATATAAACATGCAGACAAGATGGCGGTATATTATCGTACCTATAGCGGTGCATGGTATGCTATGGATGGTGTATATAAACATGCAGACAAGATGGCGGTATATTATCATACCTATAGCGGTGCATGGTATGGATGGTGTATATAAACATGCAGACAAGATGGCGGTATATTATCGTACCAATAGCGGTGCACAGTATGGATGGTGTATATAAACATGCAGACAAGATGGCGGTATATTATCATACCTATAGTGGTGCATGGTATGGATGGTGTATATAAACATGCAGACAAGATGGCGGTATATTATCGTACCTATAGTGGTGCATGGTATGGATGGTGTATATAAACATGCAGACAAGATGGCGGTATATTATCGTACCTATAGTGGTGCATAGTATGGATGGTGTATATAAACATGCAGACAAGAAGGCGGTATATTATCGTACCTATAGCGGTGCATGGTATGGATGGTGTATATAAACATGCAGACAAGATGGCGGTATATTATCGTACCTATAGCGGTGCATGGTATGGATGGTGTATATAAACATGCAGACAAGATGGCTGTATATTATCATACCTATAGCGGTGCATGGTATGGATGGTGTATATAAACATGCAGACAAGATGGCGGTATATTATCATACCTATAGCGGTGCATGGTATGGATGGTGTATATAAACATGCAGACAAGATGACGGTATATTATCGTACCTATAGCGGTGCATGGTATGATATGGATGGTGTATATAAACATGCAGACAAGATGGCGGTATATTATCGTACCTATAGCGGTGCATGGTATGGATGGTGTATATAAACATGCAGACAAGATGGCGGTATATTATCGTACCTATAACGGTACATGGTATGTATGGATGGTGTATATAAACATGCAGACAAGATGGCGGTATATTATCGTACCTATAGCGGTGCATGGTATGGATGGTGTATATAAACATGCAGACAAGATGGCGGTATATTATCGTACCTATAGCGGTGCATGGTATGCTATGGATGGTGTATATAAACATGCAGACAAGATGGCGGTATATTATCATACCTATAGCGGTGCATGGTATGGATGGTGTATATAAACATGCAGACAAGATGGCGGTATATTATCGTACCTATAGCTGTGCACAGTATGGATGGTGTATATAAACATGCAGACAACATGGCGGTATATTATCATACCTATAGCGGTGCATAGTATGGATGGTGTATATAAACATGCAGACAAGATGGCGGTATATTATCGTACCTATAGCGGTGCATAGTATGATATGGATGGTGTATATAAACATGCAGACAAGAAGGCGGTATATTATCGTACCTATAGCGGTGCATAGTATGGTTGGTGTATATAAACATGCAGACAAGATGGCGGTATATTATCGTACCTATAGCGGTGCATGGTATGGATGGTGTATATAAACATGCAGACAAGATGGTGGTATATTATCGTACCTATAGCGGGTGCATGGTATGGATGGTGTATATGAACATGCAGACAAGATGGCGGTATATTATCGTACCTATAGCGGTGCATGGTATGGTATGGATGGTGTATATAAACATGCAGACAAGATGGCGGTATATTATCGTACCTATAGCGGTGCATGGTATGGATGGTGTATATAAAGATGCAGACAAGATGGCGGTATATTATCGTACCTATAGCGGTGCATGGTATGGATGGTGTATATAAACATGCAGACAAGATGGAGGTATATTATCATACCTATAGCGGGTGCATGGTATGGATGGTGTATATAAACATGCAGACAAGATGGCGGTATATTATCGTACCTATAGCGGTGCATGGTATGGTATGGATGGTGTATATAAACATGCAGACAAGATGGCGGTATATTATCGTACCTATAGCGGTGCATGGTATGGATGGTGTATATAAACATGCAGACAAGATGGCGGAATATTATCGTACCTATAGCGGTGCATGGTATGGATGGTGTATATAAACATGCAGACAAGATGGTGGTATATTATCGTACCTATAGTGGTGCATAGTATGGATGGTGTATATGAACATGCAGACAACATGGCGGTATATTATCGTACCTATAGCGGTGCATAGTATGGATGGTGTATATAAACATGCAGACAAGATGGCGGTATATTATTATACCTATAGAGGTGCATGGTATGGATGGTGTATATAAACATGCAGACAAGATGGCGGTATATTATCATACCTACAGCGTTGCATGGTATGGATGGTGTATATAAACATGCAGACAAGATGGCGGTATATTATCGTACCTATAGCGGTGCATGGTATGGATGGTGTATATAAACATGCAGACAAGATGGCGGTATATTATCGTACCTATACCGGTGCATGGTATGGATGGTGTATATAAACATGCAGACAAGATGGAGGTATATTATCGTACCTATAGCGGTGCATGGTATGGATGGTGTATATAAACATGCAGACAAGATGGCGGTATATTATCGTACCTATAGCGGTGCATGGTATAGATGGTGTATATAAACATGCAGACAAGATGGTGGTATATTATCGTACCTATAGCGGTGCATGGTATGGTATGGATGGTGTATATAAACATGCAGACAAGATGGCGGTATATTATCGTACCTATAGCGGTGCATGGTATGGTATGGATGGTGTATATAAACATGCAGACAAGATGGCGGTATATTATCGTACCTATAGCGGTGCATGGTATGGATGGTGTATATAAACATGCAGACAAGATGGCGGTATATTATCGTACCTATAGCGGTGCATGGCATGGATGGTGTATATAAACATGCAGACAAGATGGCGGTATATTATCGTACCTATAGCGGTGCATGGTATGGATGGTGTATATAAACATGCAGACAAGATGGCGGTATATTATCGTACCTATAGCGGTGCATGGTATGGATGGTGTATATAAACATGCAGACAAGATGACGGTATATTATCGTACCTATAGCGGTGCATGATATGGATGGTGTATATAAACATGCAGACAAGATGGCGGCATATTATCGTACCTATAGCGGTGCATGGTATTGGTATGGATGGTGTATATAAACATGCAGACAAGATGGCGGTATATTATCGTACCTATAGCGGTGCATGGTATGGTATGGATGGTGTATATAAACATGCAGACAAGATGGCGGTATATTATCGTACCTATATCGGTGCATGGTATGGATGGTGTATATAAACATGCAGACAAGATGGCGGTATATTATCGTACCTATAGCGGTGCATGGTATGGTATGGATGGTGTATATAAACATGCAGACAAGATGGCGGTATATTATCGTACCTATAGCGGTGCATGGTATGGATGGTGTATATAAACATGCAGACAACATAGCGGTATATTATCGTACCTATAGCGGTGCATGGTATGGTATGGATGGTGTATATAAACATGCAGACAAGATGGCGTTATATTATCGTACCTATAGCGGTGCATGGTATGGATGGTGTATATAAACATGCAGACAAGATGGCGGTATATTATCGTACCTATAGCGGTGCATGGTATGGATGGTGTATATAAACATGCAGACAAGATGGCGGTATATTATCGTACCTATAGCGGTGCATAGTATGGATGGTGTATATAAACATGCAGATAACATGGCGGTATATTATCGTACCTATAGCGGTGCATGGTATGGATGGTGTATATAAACATGCAGACAAGATGGCGGTATATTATCGTACCTATAGCGGTGCATAGTATGGATGGTGTATATAAACATGCAGACAACATGGCGGTATATTATCGTACCTATAGCGGTGCATGGTATGGTATGGATGGTGTATATAAACATGCAGACAAGATGGCGGTATATTATCGTACCTATAGCGGTGCATGGTATGGTATGGATGGTGTATATAAACATGCAGACAAGATGGCGGTATATTATCGTACCTATAGCGGTGCATGGTATGCTATGGATGGTGTATATAAACATGCAGACAAGATGGCGGTATATTATCATACCTATAGCGGTGCATGGTATGGATGGTGTATATAAACATGCAGACAAGATGGCGGTATATTATCGTACCAATAGCGGTGCACAGTATGGATGGTGTATATAAACATGCAGACAAGATGGCGGTATATTATCATACCTATAGTGGTGCATGGTATGGATGGTGTATATAAACATGCAGACAAGATGGCGGTATATTATCGTACCTATAGTGGTGCATGGTATGGATGGTGTATATAAACATGCAGACAAGATGGCGGTATATTATCGTACCTATAGTGGTGCATAGTATGGATGGTGTATATAAACATGCAGACAAGAAGGCGGTATATTATCGTACCTATAGCGGTGCATGGTATGGATGGTGTATATAAACATGCAGACAAGATGGCGGTATATTATCGTACCTATAGCGGTGCATGGTATGGATGGTGTATATAAACATGCAGACAAGATGGCTGTATATTATCATACCTATAGCGGTGCATGGTATGGATGGTGTATATAAACATGCAGACAAGATGGCGGTATATTATCATACCTATAGCGGTGCATGGTATGGATGGTGTATATAAACATGCAGACAAGATGACGGTATATTATCGTACCTATAGCGGTGCATGGTATGATATGGATGGTGTATATAAACATGCAGACAAGATGGCGGTATATTATCGTACCTATAGCGGTGCATGGTATGGATGGTGTATATAAACATGCAGACAAGATGGCGGTATATTATCGTACCTATAGCGGTGCATGGTATGGATGGTGTATATAAACATGCAGACAAGATGGCGGTATATTATCGTACCTATAGCGGTGCATGGTATGCTATGGATGGTGTATATAAACATGCAGACAAGATGGCGGTATATTATCATACCTATAGCGGTGCATGGTATGGATGGTGTATATAAACATGCAGACAAGATGGCGGTATATTATCGTACCTATAGCTGTGCACAGTATGGATGGTGTATATAAACATGCAGACAACATGGCGGTATATTATCATACCTATAGCGGTGCATAGTATGGATGGTGTATATAAACATGCAGACAAGATGGCGGTATATTATCGTACCTATAGCGGTGCATAGTATGATATGGATGGTGTATATAAACATGCAGACAAGAAGGCGGTATATTATCGTACCTATAGCGGTGCATGGTATGGTTGGTGTATATAAACATGCAGACAAGATGGCGGTATATTATCGTACCTATAGCGGTGCATGGTATGGATGGTGTATATAAACATGCAGACAAGATGGTGGTATATTATCGTACCTATAGCGGGTGCATGGTATGGATGGTGTATATGAACATGCAGACAAGATGGCGGTATATTATCGTACCTATAGCGGTGCATGGTATGGTATGGATGGTGTATATAAACATGCAGACAAGATGGCGGTATATTATCGTACCTATAGCGGTGCATGGTATGGATGGTGTATATAAAGATGCAGACAAGATGGCGGTATATTATCGTACCTATAGCGGTGCATGGTATGGATGGTGTATATAAACATGCAGACAAGATGGAGGTATATTATCATACCTATAGCGGGTGCATGGTATGGATGGTGTATATAAACATGCAGACAAGATGGCGGTATATTATCGTACCTATAGCGGTGCATGGTATGGTATGGATGGTGTATATAAACATGCAGACAAGATGGCGGTATATTATCGTACCTATAGCGGTGCATGGTATGGATGGTGTATATAAACATGCAGACAAGATGGCGGAATATTATCGTACCTATAGCGGTGCATGGTATGGATGGTGTATATAAACATGCAGACAAGATGGTGGTATATTATCGTACCTATAGTGGTGCATAGTATGGATGGTGTATATGAACATGCAGACAACATGGCGGTATATTATCGTACCTATAGCGGTGCATAGTATGGATGGTGTATATAAACATGCAGACAAGATGGCGGTATATTATTATACCTATAGAGGTGCATGGTATGGATGGTGTATATAAACATGCAGACAAGATGGCGGTATATTATCATACCTACAGCGTTGCATGGTATGGATGGTGTATATAAACATGCAGACAAGATGGCGGTATATTATCGTACCTATAGCGGTGCATGGTATGGATGGTGTATATAAACATGCAGACAAGATGGCGGTATATTATCGTACCTATACCGGTGCATGGTATGGATGGTGTATATAAACATGCAGACAAGATGGAGGTATATTATCGTACCTATAGCGGTGCATGGTATGGATGGTGTATATAAACATGCAGACATGATGGCGGTATATTATCGTACCTATAGCGGTGCATGGTATAGATGGTGTATATAAACATGCAGACAAGATGGCGGTATATTATCGTACCTATAGCGGTGCATGGTATGGTATGGATGGTGTATATAAACATGCAGACAAGATGGCGGTATATTATCGTACCTATAGCGGTGCATGGTATGGTATGGATGGTGTATATAAACATGCAGACAAGATGGCGGTATATTATCGTACCTATAGCGGTGCATGGTATGGATGGTGTATATAAACATGCAGACAAGATGGCGGTATATTATCGTACCTATAGCGGTGCATGGCATGGATGGTGTATATAAACATGCAGACAAGATGGCGGTATATTATCGTACCTATAGCGGGTGCATGGTATGGATGGTGTATATAAACATGCAGACAAGATGGCGGTATATTATCGTACCTATAGCGGTGCATGGTATGGATGGTGTATATAAACATGCAGACAAGATGACGGTATATTATCGTACCTATAGCGGTGCATGATATGGATGGTGTATATAAACATGCAGACAAGATGACGGTATATTATCGTACCTATAGCGGTGCATGGTATGGATGGTGTATATAAACATGCAGACAAGATGGCGGCATATTATCGTACCTATAGCGGTGCATGGTATTGGTATGGATGGTGTATATAAACATGCAGACAAGATGGCGGTATATTATCGTACCTATAGCGGTGCATAGTATGGATGGTGTATATAAACATGCAGACAAGATGACGGTATATTATCGTACCTATAGCGGTGCATGGTATGGATGGTGTATATAAACATGCAGACAAGATGGCGGTATATTATCGTACCTATAGCGGTGCATGGTATGGTATGGATGGTGTATATAAACATGCAGACAAGATGGCGGTATATTATCGTACCTATAGCGGTGCATGGTATGGTATGGATGGTGTATACAAACATGCAGACAAGATGGCGGTATATTATCGTACCTATAGCGGTGCATGGTATGGATGGTGTATATAAACTTGCAGACAAGATGGCGGTATATTATTGTACCTATAGCGGTGCATGGTATGGATGGTGTATATAAACATGCAGACAAGATGGCGGTATATTATCGTACCTATAGCGGTGCATGGCATGGATGGTGTATATAAACATGCAGACAAGATGGCGGTATATTATCGTACCTATAGCGGTGCATGGTATGGATGGTGTATATAAACATGCAGACAAGATGGCGGTATATTATCGTACCTATAGCGGTGCATGGTATGGATGGTGTATATAAACATGCAGACAAGATGACGGTATATTATCGTACCTATAGCGGTGCATGATATGGATGGTGTATATAAACATGCAGACAAGATGGCGGTATATTATCTTACCTATAGCGGTGCATAGTATGGATGGTGTATATAAACATGCAGACAACATGGCGGTATATTATCGTACCTATAGCGGTGCATAGTATGGATGGTGTATATAAACATGCAGACAACATGGCGGTATATTATCGTACCTATAGCGGTGCATGGTATTGGTATGGATGGTGTATATAAACATGCAGACAACATGGCGGTATATTATCGTACCTATTGCGGTGCATGGTATGGATGGTGTATATAAACATGCAGACAAGATGGCGGTATATTATCGTACCTATAGCGGTGCATAGTATGGATGGTGTATATAAACATGCAGACAAGATGGAGGTATATTATCGTACCTATAGCGGTGCATAGTATGGTATGGATGGTGTATATAAACATGCAGACAAGATGGCGGTATATTATCGTACCTATAGCGGTGCATGGTATGGATGGTGTATATAAATATGCAGACAAGATGGCGGTATATTATCGTACCTATAGCGGTGCATGGTATGGTATGGATGGTGTATATAAACATGCAGACAAGATGGCGGTATATTATCGTACCTATAGCGGTGCATGGTATGGATGGTGTATATAAATATGCAGACAAGATGGCGGTATATTATCGTACCTTTAGCGGTGCATGGTATGGTATGGATGGTGTATATAAACATGCAGACAAGTTGGCGGTATATTATCGTACCTATAGCGGTGCATGGTATGGATGGTGTATATAAACATGCAGACAAGATGGCGTTATATTATCGTACCTATAGCGGTGCATGGTATGGATGGTGTATATAAACATGCAGACAAGATGGCGGTATATTATCGTACCTATAGCGGTGCATGGTATGGATGGTGTATATAAACATGCAGACAAGATGGCGGTATATTATCATACCTATAGCGGTGCATGGTATGGATGGTGTATATAAACATGCAGACAAGATGGCGGTATATTATCATACCTATAGCGGTGTATAGTATGGATGGTGTATATAAACATGCAGACAAGATGGCGGTATATTATCGTACCTATAGCGGTGCATAGTATGGATGGTGTATATAAACATGCAGACAAGATGGCGGTATATTACCGTACCTATAGCGGTGCATTTTATGGATGGTGTATATAAACATGCAGACAACATGGTGGTATATTATCGTACCTATAGTGGTGCATGGTATAATATGGATGGTGTATATAAACATGCAGACAAGATGGCGGTATATTATCGTACCTATAGCGGTGCATAGTATGGATGGTGTATATAAACATTCAGTCAAGATGGCGGTATATTACCGTACCTATAGCGGTGCATGGTATGGATGGTGTATATAAACATGCAGACAACATGGTGGTATATTATCGTACCTATAGCGGGTGCATGATATGGATGGTGTATATGTACATGCAGACAACATGGCGGTATATTATCGTACCTATAACGGTGCATAGTATGGATGGTGTATATAAACATGCAGACAACTTGGCGGTATATTATCGTACCTATAGCGGTGCATGGTATGGATGGTGTATATAAACATGCAGACAAGATGGCGGTATATTATCGTACCTATACCGGTGCATGGTATGGATGGTGTATATGAACATGCAGAGAACATGGCGGTATATTATCGTACCTATAGCGGTGCATAGTATGGATGGTGTATATAAACATGCAGACAACATGGCGGTATATTATCGTACCTATAGCGGTGCATAGTATGGATGGTGTATATAAACATGCAGACAAGATGGCGGTATATTATCGTACCTATAGCGGTGCATGGTATGGCATGGATAGTGTATATAAACAAGCAGAGAAGATGGCGGTATATTATCGTACCTATAGCGGTGCATGGTATAGATGGTGTATATAAACATGCAGACAACATGGCGGTATATTATCATACCTATAGCGGTGCATGGTATGGATGGTGTATATGAACATGCATACAAGATGGCGGTATATTATCGTACCTATAGTGGTGCATGGTATGGTATGAATGGTGTATATAAACATGCAGACAAGATGGCGGTATATTATCGTACATATAGCGGTGCATGGTATGAATGGTGTATACAAAACAAACAGAGAAGATGGCGGTATATTATCATACCTATAGTGGTGCATGGTATGGTATGAATGGTGTATATAAACATGCAGACAAGATGGCGGTATATTATCGTACCTATAGTGGTGCATGGTATAGATGGTGTATATAAACATGCAGACAAGATGGCGGTATATTATCGTACCTATAGCGGTGCATGGTATGGTATGGATGGTGTATATAAACATGCAGACAAGATGGAGGTATATTATTGTACCTATAGCGGTGCATGGTATGGTATGGATGGTGTATATAAACATGCAGACAAGATGTCAGTATATTATCGTAACTATAGCGGTGCATGGTATGGTATGGATGGTGTATATAAACATGCAGACAAGATGGCGGTATATTATCGTACCTATAGCGGTGCATGGTATAGATGGTGTATATAAACATGCAGACAAGATGGCGGTATATTATCGTACCTATAGCGGTGCATGGTATGGTATGGATGGTGTATATAAACATGCAGACAAGATGGCGGTATATTATTGTACCTATAGCGGTGCATGGTATGGTATGGATATTGACTGGGAAACAGAAACCTGTAGATCTCAGAAAGGAAAAAGGTTCTTGACAAATATTAAGGATA
This sequence comes from Phyllobates terribilis, assembly GCF_046119375.1. NCBI lineage: Eukaryota > Metazoa > Chordata > Amphibia > Anura > Dendrobatidae > Phyllobates > Phyllobates terribilis. The sequence goes on along the minus strand of NW_027362845.1, from coordinate 3,221,844 downwards.
ATTATCTCTCCCAACTAGTGCAGGAACCAACGAGAGGGAAGGCCGTGTTTGACTTAATATTGACTAATAGGCCTGATAGAATAACTGAGGTACAGATAGGGGGGCACCTAGGTAATAGCGATCATAATATTATCAATTTCAAAATGCCCTTCAGTAGGGTTATCAATAAGGGAACAACTAAAACATTAAACTTTAGGAGGGCGAAGTTTGATCAGCTGAAAGAAAACCTTCAACTTATTGACTGGGACAAAGTTCTTAATCAAAGGAATACGAATAGTAAATGGGAAACCTTCAAAGGAATTCTGAATACTCAGTGTGAGAGGTATATACCGTATGGGAATAAAAGTGCCAGAAATAAGGAAACCAATATGGTTGAACAAGAACGTAAAAGGGGCGTTAAATAGCAAAAAAGAGGCATTCAAGAGATTAAAACAGGAAAACAGCAAGGAGGCACTAATGTGTTACAAGGAAAAAACGAGAACCTGTAAAAAACAAATAAAAATAGCGAAGGAGGAAACAGAGAGACGTATTGCTAGGGAAAGTAGATCAAATCCCAAACTGTTCTTTACGTATATAAATAGTAAAAGGATTAAACCGGATAATATTGGACCGATAAAAAGTGAGGAAGGCAAAAACATAGAGAAAGATGAGGATAAAGCTAATCTATTAAATAATTTTTTTTCGACAACTTTCACAAAGGAAATAGAACTAACAGGAGAAATGAGAAGTGACAATCTTAATCCTCCACTAAGTATGACAAATCTAACCCAAGTTGGGGTACAGAAACGCCTCAGTAACATTAAAATAAACAAATCACCAGGACCTGATGGCATACACCCACGGGTACTAAGGGAACTAAGTAATGTGATAGACAGACCGTTATATCTTATATTTAAGGACTCTGTTGAGACTGGGTCTGTACCACTTGATTGGCGACAGGCGAATGTAGTGCCAATATTCAAAAAGGGAGCAAAAAGTGACGCCGGAAACTATCGGCCGGTGAGTCTGACGTCCGTTGTGGGCAAAATTTTTGAAGGCTTTATTAATGAGGCAATCATGGAGCATCTTGATGCTAATAATCTATTAACCCCGAACCAACATGGATTCATGAGGAATCGCTCCTGCCAAACAAACCTGATTGACTTCTACAAGGAGGTTAGCTCTCGAGTAGATCAGGGGGAACCAATGGATGTCGTGTATCTTGACTTCTCAAAAGCGTTCGATAGCGTGCCACATAATAGGTTGGTATACAAAATGAGAATGATGGGGCTGGGGGAAAATGTCTGCAAGTGGGTAGCTAACTGGCTAAAGGATAGAAGGCAGAGGGTGGTTATAAATGGAATATACTCAGATTGGGTAAGCGTCACTAGTGGGGTACCACAGGGGTCTGTACTAGGTCCAATGTTATTTAATATCTTTATTAACGACATAGTCAACGGGATAAATAGTAAAATATCAATATTTGCAGATGACACAAAGTTATGTAAAACAATTAATACAAAAGAGGATAGTGCAGACCTACAGAGGGATTTGGATAAGCTGGGTAGGTGGAGCATTAAATGGCAAATGAGGTTTAACGAGGAGAAATGTAAGGTCATACATATGGGAAGGAAAAATGGAAGTCACCAGTACTCACTGAATGGGAAATCATTGGGGAATTCAGAGATGGAGAAGGACTTGGGCATCTTGATTGATAGCAAACTAAATTGGAGTGCCCAAAGTCAGGCGGCTGCTGTAAGGGCAAACAGGGTAATGGGATGTATCAGAAGAGGTATAGCTGCAAAGGAGGAGAACATTGTTCTTCCACTGTACAAAGCACTGGTCAGACCACACTTGGAATAATGTGCTCAGTTATGGGCCCCAATATATAGAAAGGATATAAATGAGCTTGAAAAGGTACAAAGGAGGGCAACAAAATTAATAAGGGGAATGGAGGGACTGCAATACCCAGAGAGGTTGGCAAAACTAGAACTATTCAGCCTGGAAAAGAGAAGGTTGAGGGGGGACATAATAAATGTGTACAAATATGTTAGGGGACAGTATAGAGACCTTGCCCGGGATTTGTTCAAAAGGAGGGATATTACGGTAACAAAAGGGCATTCACTAAGACTGGAAGAGAAAAGGTTTCAGCACCAGCATAGGAAGGGGTTCTTTACGGTAAGAGCAGTGAGAATATGGAATTCACTGAGTGAGGAGACGGTAATGTCGGATTCACTAAACCAGTTCAAGCGGGGACTGCATGCATTTCTAGATACCAGGCAGATTTCAGCATATACTTAAAAATAAAATAAAATAGTAGGTTGATACAGGGATTTATTCTGACTGCTGGTTTCAGAGTCGGGAGGGAATTTTTCCTCAGGTGAAGATTGGCTAAATCATTTGGGGTTTTTGCCCTCCTCTGGATCAACTTTAGCAATTACAGAACTAACAGGTCGAACTTGATGGACGCAAGTCTTTATTCGGCTTTACAAACTATGTTCTCAAATGGCGCCAAAGATACAGACCGCCCCTTGCTACAGAGACTGTCCGCATGGATGTGTCCGTCAAAACAGATGGGACGTCCCAGGGAATTCCCGTTTGCAAGCAGCCATTGAACCGCCCCTGAAAGAGGAGGAGAGAGAGAGAGACAAGGCGTGGTTCGAGCAAGTCTAGACAGACCACACCAGGAGGCCGCAATGGAAGGAGACCAGGAATCACCCTCCGCCGCTGGCCCACCGCCAACCACCTCCCTCACCCTGGAGGGATACAGCGTTCGATTAGCACCGGAGGAGGCCGAGTTCCTCTGCGGCGAGACGCAGAACTTGACCCGGAGAGTGGAAGAGGCCCAGCGGAGAGCAGTCGAGGAATGGAGGAAGGAGATGTGGGAGAAGCTTGCAGCCCGACACCCGGAGATTCTGCGCCCTGTCAGCGTTACTCCAGCCCCGGCGGAAATGGAACAAGACCAGGAGGGCGCATCCAGCCCAGGAGCGGGTAAGGAAACAACCCCTGCCCCGGGCGCCAAGTGCGTCAACCTCCTCCTAGACTTCCTGCCGCCACCTCCATCCCCGGGCACTACCGTTTGGGAGCAGCTACTAACCCCAGACCCTGAGGCCCAAGCTGTCGCAGCCTCCAGAAGCCTGCTGCCCCTCACACTCCAGGAGCCGTCACCACCTGCCCTCGCATGGGTGTACTCACACACCAACCCGGACTGGTCCGCCAAGATGGAGGACCAACAGCAGCCCCCGCTAACACCGTTACCAGCACCCCCGGTTACAAGCCCAAAGGGAGAGGAGTTTAGATGGGACAACCGGGGGGGGGATCTAGTGAGGTTTCCCCAGGAGACCCAAGCTGAGGCTCAACAGCGAGAGGAGTATTGCCGGCATGAGCTCCACCAGCTAGAGCGAGAACGGCATGCACAGAAGGTCCGCTGTGAGCAGCTGGAGGTGCGGTCAAAAGCCGCTAAGGCCCAAGCCCGCCAGGCGCAGGCCTCCCGCTTCAGCCCCCGGGAGGAAGGACTCATAGTCAGATTCCACCAGGAGGTGGGATGGGACTTTATCCGCAGCCCCCAGTTCGCTCAAGATGTGTTTGTAAATAGGCGGGACGTGGAGCCCCATCTGGAGGAAGGAGACCCTGACCGCAACCTATACCCGGGAGACTTGGTCTCCTACACCCGCCACCACGGGGTGCGCGGGTGGTACGCCCTGGAGGTACGCCGGGTGTTTAAGGAAGACGCCTCTCCGCGCGTTCCCACAAGTGACCGGTCAGGATCAGTGGGAAAGCATGAGCTGTACCCCCGGTGGGGATACCACCTGTAATGCGGACCCTGCGGCTAAACATCCTTGTTATTGTTTTTTTTTTTGTTCTCCTTGTTGCCACATTTTGAAAAGACGTTATGCCAATGGACGGTGAGCAGTCAACAGACTGGATTGTAAATAGTTTGCACCTATTCAGGTGCTCCCTATTGGTTTTATATGTGCAACAACAGACCTCAGAACAAAAACCTGTCTGGGTGGCACCATTGGAGGTCCAACTCAGGATCGCCATGCCCTGCGGCCACTCCAGACCCTACGTGGAGGGTTTTCTTTGGACAGGTCCCTCGTGCTGCTGAGACTGCACTTGCACAAGAATTTCTACTGTTTTTCTATATTTATATAATGTCTTAATATATATTTAATCTGCAACGTTTAAGAAAAATGCCTCCCATAATGGGAAGATTGTTTCTGTTGTTTACAAAAGCATTTAAAAATTTTTGAAGTCTGAAATATACCATGTATTTACTCTATTGCAACCCGCGGACATGCTGTGTTTCACCGGGGGGGAATTTAGCGCCCCTCAGGGTTCAGTCGCCACAGGGGTACTGCACCTCAGACCGAGGTGTGGTATCTCCTCTCCAAGGTAAGGATGGAGTACTACACAGGACCCCTGCCACGCACACAACACTACACTACTCCAGTTCAGGACGGGGATCTAAAGCACCATAGTGGGGGGAACCAAAGTAAGGGGGAACCAAGTAGTGAGTGAGGGTGGAGGAAGCACTTTATAATACACCTTAATAGAATCATATATAAACAGATGCCATCTTTAATACCGGGTCTTTGGTCGCAGTTCCCTGGAGTGGTTAGTCAGTACAAGCGGCAGCTGTTCTAGGATTCTGTGATTCCCGGTCTCAGGCTTCGAGACTGGGGATTGGGGCAGAGTTGAGTTATAGCCAGCTCTGTTCCCAGTCTTAGTCTACACAAGAAGGCTCAGGAGGGGAACAGAGGAGATAGGCTCCAAAGGCGAAAGGATCTCAGGGGGTGCGGACAGAGCGGAGTCGCCACCTGCATGCCTCATTCTGGCCTAGTCAGAGAGACCCTGCCACAAGAGGGGGTACCGGTCCCCGATTATCTGACCTTGCACTTCACGTCTCTGTCAGAAAAGTCCGGAGGTTTATGTGGATCCCAGATGGATCGCCACCTGTATCCTCTAATCTGCGTTTTTCCAGAGGGACCTGGCCTTACACCAAGTTCTCACCACCAGTCACCAATAAGGGCACCCAGTCGGTCCGGGGGCTACACGAAACCCGTAAAGGACATCGCAGTACCCGTACGGAACTCAGTGGGGAACACAAGGAGGGAAAAGGAGAAGTAAGAGAAGAGATGAACACACTAGAGCTTGGGGTCCTGTCAAGTGCACCTGAAGTACTTGGAGTGTGCTGAACCCCATCCTGGTGGCCGCAACACGCCGTGTGACAGCAGAGAGAAGCTCTGAGCTGAACCACTACACCTGTGAGTAAATGACTTCAACCTTTGTCTCTGTCTGTTCCTTACTCCGCAGCTCTGAACCCGCCAACACTCTATTCCACGCGCTCTCTCTCTCTATGCTGCCCTGAGGCCTTGCTCCACCTTTGGGGAGCCATACCATCCGAGCTGTCTGAACATCGGCCTCAGAGGACTGCTGCAGCGCTGGTGACCCTCACCAAAAACTGCAGGTGGCGTAGTCAAACAACCACTCATCCAGAAGTCCATAATTTTTTATGTGACAGCCCTGGGAACGGACCGGGCCAAGGCCACGATGACATCCCCCACAACTACAGGCCTGCCGTCCGAGTTCACCTTCCCAGGGAGGGCTAGAGCGTCACAATAACAGGGCCCTACATTGCTTATTATATACAGTATAATGGCCACACAGTGCTCCATACAGAATAATGAGCCCCACATAGTGCTCCATACAGTAAAATGGGCCCCACATAATCCTCCATACAGTATAATGGCACCACATAATCCTCCATACAGTATAATGGGTCCCACATAATCCTCCATACAGTATAATGGCCCCACATAGTCCTCCATGCAGAATAATGGCCCCACATAGTCCTCCATACAGTATAATGGCCCCGCATAGTCCTCCATACAGTATAATGGCCCCACATAGTCCTCCATACAGTATAATGGCACCACATAGTCCTCCATACAGTATAATGGCCCCACATAGTCCTACATACTTTATAATGGCCCCATATAATCCTCCATACGGTGTAATGGTCTCACATAGCCCTCCTTACAGAATAATGGGCCCCACATAGTACTCCATACAGGATAATTGCCTCGCATAGTCCTCCATACAGTATAATGGCCCCACATAATCCTCCATACAGTATAATGGCCCCACACAGTGCTCCATAGAGTATAACAGGGCCCTACATTGCTTTCCATACGGTATAATGGCCCCACATAGTGCTCCATACAGTATAATGGTCCCCACATAGTGCTCCATACAGTATACTGGCCCCACATAGTGCTCCATACAGTATAATGGCCCCACACAGTGCTCCATACAGTATAATGGGCCCCACGCAGTGCTCCATACAGTATAATGGGGCCCACACAGTGCTCCATACAGTATAATGGGCCCCACACAGTGCTCCATACAGTATAATGGGCCCCACACAGTGCTCCATACAGTATAACAGGGCCCTACATTGCTTTCCATACAGTATAATGGCCACACAGTGCTCCATACAGAATAATGAGCCCCACATAGTTCTCCATATAGTATAATGGGCCCCACATAATCCTCCATACAGTATAACAGGGACCTACATTGCTTTTGTGGCGCCCCTGAGGGTTCAGTCGCCACAGGGGTACTGCACCTCAGAATGAGGTGTGGTATCTCCTCTCTTAGGTAAGGATGGAGTACTGCACAGGACCCCAACCACACACTCAACACTACACCACTCCAGTTCTGAAGGGGGCCTAATGCACCATAGTGCTGCCCCGGGCCTGAATGGAGGAGTTGGGGGGAACCAAAGATTAGGGGGAACCACGTAGTGAGTGAGGGTGGAGGAAGCATTAATCTACAGCACTTAACTAGAATCATATATAATCAGAGGCCATTTTAGTAACAAGGTCTTTGGTCGTGGGTCTTTCGGTCGGCAAGTCAGCACAAGGCTGCGGCTGGCTGAGGGTCCACGGCTCCCAGTCTCAGGCCTCGAGACGGGGGGTCGGAGCAGAGTTATAACTGGCTCTGTCCCTGGTCAGGGTCCAACTAAGAAGGCATAGGAGGGGAGCAGAGGAGACAAGCTCCACAGGCGAAAGGATCTCAGGGGGTGCGGATAGAGCGGAGTCGCCACATGCATACCTCATTCTGGCCCAGCCAGAGAGACCCTGCCGCAAGAGGGGGTACCGGTCCCCGATTATCTGACTTTGCACTTCACGTCTCTGTCGGAAATGTCTGGAGGCTTATGTGGATCCCAGGGGGATACGGACGGAGTCGCCACCTGTATTCCCTAATCTGAGTTTATCCAGAGGGACCCGGCCTTACACCACGTTCTCACCACAAGTCACCAAAAAGGGCACCCAGTCGGTCCGGGAGCTTCAAATTACCCAAAAAGGACATTGCAGTACCCGTACGGGACTCAGTGGGGAGAAGGAGAGAGAAGGTGAAGTAGGAGAAGAGAGGGACACACTAGAGCGGGGGTCCTGTCAAGTGCTCCTGAACTACCTGGAGTGTGCTGAGCCCCAGCCTGGCGGCCGCAGCTCGCCGTGTGACAGCAGAGAGAAGCTCTGAGCTGAACGATCAAATCTGTGAGTAAAGACTTGGATGACTGCAACAACTGTCTCTGTCTGCTCTTTCCTCCGCGGCCCTGCACCCGCCAACACTTTACTTCACTCTCTCTTCTCTACGCTGCCCTGAGGCCCTGCTCCACCTGTGGGGAGCCGCACCAGCTAAGCTTCCTGAACACCGGCCTCAGAGGACTGCCGGAGCGCTGGTGATCCTCACCAGAAACTACAGGTGGCGTCACGAACATTCCCCTTTTTCCCACACAACCCCCCCCCCCTTCTTTTTCCCTTTTTAAAGAGTGACCCCAGGGTACGGACCCGGGAGCCGACCACCGCGACATCCCCCCCCCCCCAGGGTCAGGCAAACAACAACTAAGTCCCGGGCGCCGAGTCGTCCCTCCCCCAATCCCCTGGGCGCGTCATCTCCCATACAGTATAATGGCCCCACATAGTCCTCCATACAGTATAATGGCCCCACATAGTCCTCCATACAGTTTAATGGGCCCCGCATAGTCCTCCATACAGTATAACGGCCTTGCATAGTCCTCCATACAGTATAATGGACCACACATAGTCCTCCATACAGTATAATGGTCTCACATAGTGCTCCATACTGTATAATGGACCTCACATAGTCCTCCATACAGTATAATGGGCTCCGCATAGTCCTCCATACAGTATAATGGCCCCACATAGTCCTCCATACAGTATAATGGCCCCATATAGTCCTCCTACAGTATAATGGCCCCACATAGTCCTCCATACAGTATAATGGGCCCCGCATAGTCCTCCATACAGTATAATGGCCTTGCATAGTCTTCCATACAGTATAATGGCCTCGCATAGTGCTCCATACTGTATAATGGACCACACATAGTGCTCCATACAGAATAATGGTCTCACATAGTCCTCCATACAGTATAATGGGCCCCACATAGTCCTCCATACAGTATAATGGCCCCACATAGTCCACCATACAGTATAATGGGCCTCAGATAGTCCTCCAGACAGTATAATGGCCCCACATAGTGCTCTATACTGTATAATGGCCTCGCATAGTGCTCCATACTGTATAATGGACCACACATAGTGCTCCATACAGAATAATGGTCTCGCATAGTGCTCCATACTGTATAATGGGCCTCACATAGTGCTCCATACTGTATAATGGCACAACACAGTGCTCCATTACGGACCTCCCTTGAAATCCTGACTATAGCCGTGCTTCAAAGGAGACCGTGATTTTCACTAACTGCAGCAATACTGTGGCATCGCTGTATATAGCACAAGCTATAAGTTAAAAGCTATTTTAAAAAGTTGTAAAAGATATTTAAAAATAAAAAACATAAAAGTTCCAATCGCCCCCATTTTCCTGCATTAAAAATAAAGATATTAAAAAATTTAAAAAATACACATATGCGATATCGCTGCATTCAGAAAAGTCTGATCTATCAAAATAAAACCACAAGCAACACGATTCGTAAACACCAAAAAACAGAAAAATATTCAAAAACACCAAAATGACATTATTTTCTGCAATACCCCTAAAAATGCTGTAACAAGTGATCAAAATGTCATATCCATTCCAAAATGGTATCAATAAAAATATAGAAACGTTACGGGTCTCGGAAAATGGCGACAACCCAAAAATGGTTTTATTTCAAACTTCTGATTTATTTTCACCGGTAAAATAATGAAAGAACTGGACTTGTTTGGTATCGCTGTAATCGTACCGATGAGCAGAATCACACTGCAAGGTCATTTTTACCACAAAATGTACACTGTAAAAATAATTTCCAAGAAACTATGTCAGATTGTGTGTATTTCTCAATTTCACCGAACTTGGAATTTTTGTTTCCTGTTTTCCAGTACAAAGTGGTAAAATCAATGGTGTCAATCAAAATTACAATTCGTCCCCCAAAAAACAAACCCTCATATGTCTATGTGGACAGAAAAGTAAAAAAGTTATGGCTGTGGGAAGAAGGGGAGGAAAAAACTAAAGTTCAAAAACAGAAATTGACCCTGTCAGGAAGGGGTTAACTGCTTCTGCACTCTGGAGCCCGAGAGATTAGAGCTTTGGGTTTGGGCATATTTAAGTATTTGTTGCGGCATTTCCTCGTACCAACAAAGTGAATGAGATTCCTGAGGCCTCGTGCACACGCTGCTTCTTTTTTCCTTGCAGATTAGAAGCAGTTTTATATTTGCAGCCTGTCAATCCATTCAGCGATTTTCATCAGATGCATGGCGGGGGGGAATGCAAGTAAAAAATATGGTAAAAGAGTGCGAATTTATGTTATGTTGTGTTTTTCCTGCCACAAGACGTTTTTGGTGCAGAAATGTCTGCAGAAAGTACTTAATGTGTGCACATACAGTACAGACCAAAAGTTTGGACACACCTTCTCATTTAAAGATTTTTCTGTATTTTCATGACTATGAAAATTGTACATTCACACTGAAGGCATCAAAACTATGAATTAACACATGTGGAATTATATACTTAACAAAAAAGTGTGAAACAACTGAAAATATGTGAAATCGAAGAAGGAAAATTATATTATCCAAAAGATAATAGTCCTCTTAATATAGATCAGCCTGAACAATGTACGGCCATAGTCAAATTAGACGTCCTTACAAAGGGTTTTACTCTAAACATGGGAGATGTCTCAGGTAAGGGTCATGAATGTGAATGTTTATGGTGTTATCAAAAGAATGGACCCCTGGAAGGCGATGTGAAGTATATCCATAAAATACACCCAGAATGTGCAAAGTATGGGGACAGATGGGAGAAAAGGTTTGGATTTGATGATAAACTTAGTTTGATGAAATGTGAAAATTTGGTGGAAGAAATAGGAAAGTGCAGTGAGAAATGAAAAAAGTCTGGACTTACAAGTGCAAATATATGGTTGTGTGAAGCCTGAAAGAGAGAAAATGGCCGACATGCAGAAAAATATTATAAAGACAAAAAGAAGGATCAAAAGGGACTGGTGTTAGTAATACAGGATGGGTGTGATATTGTCCTCACACAGAAAGACTTGAATGAAGAACAGGGTTACAGAGGTAGGGGAGAGGTAGAGGAAGAGGTAGGGGAGTGGGCGACCAAACATCTTGTTGGCATTGCAGGAAGATTGGGCATTTTCTTCGAGAATGCCCTGACAGACAAAAAATAACCCAGATGGCACAAATGCCACAGAATATGCAGTAGTAACTCAGGATAAAGTCCTGATGGCCAAAGCACTCCGAAACACCTATCAGCACAAGCAGCCACCGCAACATACTGACATTACATGAGAATAGTCTTATTGACCGACAAATCCTCAAAGAGATGCAACAAGCATCCCCAAAATCTGAACAAACTACATGGGTAATAAAAGGTGCTATCTTCAAAGATGGCATATATGTATCTGCAGAAAACAAATATATATTGCCCAGTAACCTCTTTAGATATGCTGCAGTATTGAGCCATAGCACAGGAGAGATGGTAAAGATCATAAAGTATTTACAGCATGCGACTTTACTAACTACTCAAAGTTTTGTCTCACCTGCTTTCTTGTCCATTATTGGAAACATTGTCTGTCGTAAGTGTTGAAGTAGAATACACCTGAGTGTTATTGTCACCTGGCATGTTATATCTTATACCAAATCTCTTAAGATGCCTGATTGACTCATTTCGCAAGTTATTATATAATATTGGCTAAGTGTCTGTATGTCAGTGTTCATGATAGATATTGATTTTTATAGTTGTTGGCTATATGTGTGATAGGCACCGGAGCGCAGGGCCTAGACCCTCCAGTATGCCGGGCATGGGTTGGATATTCTCTGCGGTCCCCTGGTCGCAAGGACGGTGGTGGCTGTGCCCGACGCCTGGAGCTGCGGAGTCACATTTTAAGGCGCGCTTGAAGACATCAGGGCTAGGCATCAATCGGATCGTCTGGGGTAGAGCATTCCAGAGAACTGGCGCAGCACGAGAGAAGTCTTGGAGACGGAGGTGCGAGGTTCGGATTATGGGGGATGTTAGTCTTAGGTAATTTGTGGAACGGAGAGCACGAGTAGGACGATAGACTGAGATGAGAGAGTTGATATAAGGTGGTGCAGAACTGTGGAGAGCTTTGTGAGTGAGAGCAATGAGTTTATAGTGGACCCTGTAGCGAATGGGTAACCAGTGTAATGACTGGCACAAGGTGGAGGCATCAGTGAAGCGGCTGGACAGAAATATGACCCTGGCTGCCGCATTCAGGACAGATTGGAGAGGGGAAATTTTGGTAAGAGGGAGACCGATCAGAAGAGAGTTGCAGTAGTCCAGACGAGAGTGAATAAGAGCGACAGTAAGAGTTTTAACAGTTTCAAAAGTGAGAAAAGATCGGATTCTGGAGATGTTTTTAAGATGCAGGTGACAAGAGCGAGTGAGTGATCGGATATAGGGAGTAAAGGAGAGGTTAGTGTCGAATATGACCCCAAGGCAGCGGGCGTGCTGCTTGAGAGTTATGGTTGAACCCTCCAAGGTAATTTCGATGTTAGGTAGAGTTAGGTTAGTAGATGGGGAAAACACCAGAAGTTCAGTTTTGGAGAGATTCAGTTTAAGATAGAGGGAGGACATTATGTTAGACACAGCAGACAAACAATCCTTGGTATTTTGTATTAGGGTAGGGGTGATGTCAGGGGAAGAAGTGTATAATTGGGTGTCGTCAGCATAGAGATGATACTGGAACCCAAATCACCTAACTCTGGGTTAAGTTGTCTCTCTGTTTCCAGATAAATAGACCCCATGTCATGATACACTCAGGTGGGACAATGTTGACTGTACTGAAGGTTTTGCTCCGATCCTACACCTATTCCAACACATTTGGTTACCTTACTTTCTGTTACCTCAGCGAAAACCCTTCAAGAGAATATATGTGGAATCAGACTGTACATTAGCAGAATAATTGGCTAAGATAACAACACTCAAATAAGTCTCTACCCCTATTTTTTTCTCAGGAGAACTGCTACCGAAACCTGAGGTTGTGAAACGTGCTGACTGGGTCCTTGTGAAGGTGATAAAGAAGAAACACTGGCACCAGCCTAAGTGGGAAGGTCCTTACCAAGTCCTATTGACCACTCCCACTGCTGTCAAAATTGCTGAACGTACATCACGGATACATCTGTCCTATTATTAAAAGGGTTGACGGAAGTCTAGGGAAAGTTAGGCAGGGAACAAACCCAGTCTCCTGAAGCATAAACCCGGCTACAAAGGGGGGTTCTCCAAAAGGGAGAATTCATCTCAAACCGGTGAAGACACCCACTTCCCTTTTCCCGGTGGACGGAGACAGGGTAGGCAGTAGAAGAAAAAAAAGATGTACTAGGGACAGTTATTTTGGGAATCCTACACATGGTTATGGGAAATTGAAAGGTAATAGATCCAGCAGGGTGGGAAAGTCCAGAGGGTTGGAGAGGTTTTAGATTTAATAATTTAAATCTCACTTTTGAAGTAGGTCAGACGGTCACCTTTTTGATGGACTTCTGCCTGTTATATAAAGGACGTGAAGATGGAGAACAAGCTGCCAAACTAACTGGGTCAGAAAAATATGTTTGTGTTATAAACCAAAATAACAGGGGAGTCCAAATGTTTACTAGTTGTTCCCTTGCTGGATGGACAACCAAGACTATGGGTATAAAATTTATGGCCACACAGATTTGAAATCCAGGTACCTCATTAGGAAAAAATAAACTTCCCGTTGCACAAAAAAGGATGATTGTAGCAAAATTAGTATTAATCTTAAAAAAAACCTAAGATGAGAGACCAAAGGTTATATGGTATTGGATCTGATGCATCAGGAACAGACCCAATAGGACATTTCTACATAGAAGTTCAGAATAATACCAAAACACGCCCCAAGGAAAGTATGTCAGAAAGAACCATAATGGAGTCCATGGGTCCCACAGTTGGGTTCACTAACTTAATCTATGAAGATAAACTAGCTCTAGAGATAATCTATGAGGAGAAAAATGAATGGTTAGAGTTGCTTAGATATACTGCAAAAAGCCTTAACAAACTAAACTGTTTAGCTTGAGCAACAGCCAGACCACAGCTAGGTACTGTCCCTTTTCCCCTACATGATCAGGAGGACCCAGAAGGGTTACAGTACATAATTAAACTATATGGAAAACTTCCTGTCCCCTCAGATAAGGAAAGAAAATGCAAAACATTATCACTTTTATTTCCCCCACTTAAAAAAAACAGATATCCAACAACAGGTGATTGCTTATCCTGGTAACTATACTTGTTTCAGTCTTCCTGGGAACGGACATGACGAACTCCAGGACGACTTTTGTAGAGAACTAATCAATGTTTCCCACAACACCAACTACTCAGTTATATGGTCAAAACGGACCACCCTGAGAGAAGACATATGGTGGTCATGTGGTGACAAAAGAATACCAGCCAGATTGCCGTATGGTTCTAAAAGGGATTGTGCGGTTATCCAGCTAGTCATGCCCTTCCACCTATTGTCAACAGGAACATGGTCAAAGGTATGTGGTGGGAGTAGACAGAAGCGTGACACCCCCCCGAGAATCCTTAGATTTTAGTGTATACATAGATGACATTGGAGTTCCCAGAGGAGTGCCCAACGAATACAAGGCTAGGAACCAGGTAGCAGCTGGGTGGGAGTCCATCATATGGTGGGTGACAATAAATAAAAATGTAGACTGGATAAACTACATATACTACAACCAACAGAGATTTGTTAATTACACTCGAGATGCAGCTAAAGGGATAGCTGAGCAGCTAGGACCAACTTCCCTCATGGCTTGGCAGAACAGAATGGCATTAGGCATCCTCTTAGCAGAAAGAGAAGATGTATGTAGTATGTTGGAGGATTTTGTTGCAATTTCATCCCTAATAATCCTACAGCTCCTGATGGTAGCATCACCAATGCCCTTGATGGACTGACTGCCCTATCTAATAAACTGGCTGAGAACTCTGGATATGGTGACAATTTTTCTTCCTGGATTGAAGGATGGTTTGGGAAATGGTCTGGCCAGGTCACTTCCGCGCTGATATCTCTGGCCATTGTGGCCAGTGTACTCCCTGTTTGTGGCTGTTGTGCTATACTGTGCATTAGAGGACTCGCACAAAGACTTATTGACTCTGCCATAACAAAGACTATGTATGGAGGAATGGAGACTATGGAGCCTGATGATAATGATTCTGAACATTATACCTTCCCCGAAAATAACCAAGACTCTGAAATCCGATGGGTCCTGTGAAAACCGTAAGAAGAGAACAAAAGCCCTGATGGGTACAGAGATGTGATATTGAAATTTACAAAAGGGGGAATGTTATAATCATTTGTGTAATAACTATATAATGTGTGTATATATATGTTTGTGTATATATATATGCACAGTATATATACAGTATATATAGTGTTACTGAAAGGTCCTAGAATGAGTGGAAAGTAGACAGATTTTCTCTTTGCGGTCAGAAACAACTGACTCTGAGATGTGTAGAGACACTAATCATTTCTTTGGAGAAACAGGATGCTTAGAATATAATCTATAGTCGGCTGCAAGAATTCATTTTCGTTGACTCTTATCTGATTTTGCATTATATATATACTAGAAATAGGCCCGATGCTATTGCATGGGGAGTGCGGTGAAATGAACCCCTGTGGACCCTTAGTGGTGCTAACAGGAGCAGTGGCCATGTGTCACACCATTTGCGCTTTCCATCATCCCTGTTCTATATCATCCTTCCGCATTTGTGTCTTGTATTTGTGGCATCATTTGACGTCGTTCACACCTGTGCACTGTCTCTTCCTTGTTGTGTGCTGTATTTTGGTGTCTGGTGTTGTGTTTCTTGAGTGATGGTCACTATGTGGTGTCTCCTGTGTGCGGGTTTACACTATATGGTCTCTTGGAAGCTGTTGTGACTATAATTGGATGTGGTCCATTGTTTTGTGTAGTTTGATGTGTGTGTGATTGTCCGTTTCCAAGGTGGAGCAAAAAAACAGAAAGGAAGTGAAAGGATCCAATTTATTAACATGTCACAAATAATGGCAAAGCTTCATACTTTACATAATAGGAACAGAAAGACAATCCATAGAAATGTTATTAGATTCTATTTTTATGTATTAGATAGATAGATGGAACTATGAAACTTGAAAGACATACTGATAGGATGTTTAGATTGTGAGCCCCAATGGGGACAGTGCTGCAAATGTATGTAAAGCACTATGGAATTAATAGTGCTATATAAATGAATCAATATTATTATATGATATAAATATATTATTTATGTATATATGGTGAAACTATGTAAGTATGTATCTATAATGTCTCCTCAATCTATATATATATATGATGTGATATGTCTAAGGGGTAGCGTTTCTCCTTATGGAGAGTGACACACCGACTCTGGCACGTCAAGGTAAGGAGGCTTATTCGCCATGCAATGCTTCTCTGGGAAATTGAATATGCAAATTGCCTCTTCAGAGAAAAAGACCTCAGTCCAGAGCCTCTCACCAGCCAAATCACTTCTCATACTTTGCACTGACGAGGGCCAACAGCCCGAAACGCCGTGTCTGCAAATTGAGATTCTGATTTGGCTTTTATCCTAAGTCATATTGCACGACTCGTTAAAGGGTTGATTGTGACTTGTAGGACTGCTGCTTCCAATAGGTGGCGCTATAGAGTACAAGTCCTCTTTTTCTCTGAAGAGGCAATTTGCATATATATATAACAACATTAACAAACATATATATGTATGTGTTTAGCTATGATGTATGTACTGTATGTACTAAAAATATAGAATTATTTAAAGTATATAATATCTATCATATATCTATGTATAATATATGTCTAAAATCTACAATTTTTTAAGATATAAATAGAGATATATATGAATATATATCTATGTAGCGATGTCTCTATCCACATGAATTAGAGCCAGAGGAGGAGATATGGTGAACAGCCGTCCCACCCATCTCTTCAGCTGTTCACAAAAAACCCAGCCCAGTGAAAAGACAAATAAGTCTCTCAGCATCTTTGACACTGTAGTTACAAATATGGGTTTCCATCACCAACTGTTTAAAAGTTGATGATACATATCTCCTCTGTGATGACCTTAAATACTTCTATATATATGTATTTACAACAAAATTAATGGTGCAAAATATATGTTATCTATATACAGTACAGACCAAAAGTTTGGACACACCTTCTCATTTAAAGATTTTTCTGTATTTTCATGACTTTGAAAATTGTACATTCACACTGAAGGCATCAAAACTATGAATTAACACATGTGGAATTATATACTTAACAAAAAAGTATGAAACAGCTGAAAATATGTCTTATATTCTAGGTTCTTCAAAGTAGCCACCTTTTTCTTTGATGACTGCTTTGCACACTCTTTGCATTCTCTTGATGAGCTTCAAGAGGTAGTCACCGGAAATGGTTTTCACTTCACAGGTGTGCCCTGTCAGGTTTGATAAGTGGGATTTCTTGCCTTATAAATGGGGTTGGGACCATCAGTTGTGTTGTGCTGAAGTCTGGTGGATACACAGCTGATAGTCCTCCTGAATAGACTGTTAGAATTTGTATTATGGCAAGAAAAAAGCAGCTAAGTAAAGAAAAACGAGAGGCCATCATTACTTTAAGAAATGAAGGTCAGTCAATGCGAAAAATTGGGAAAACTTTGAAAGTGTCCCCAAGTGCAGTTGCAAAAACCATAAATCGCTACAAAGAAACTGGCTCACTTGAGGACCGCCCCAGGAAAAGAGGACCAAGAGTCACCTCTGCTTCTGAGGATAAGATTATCCAAGTCACCAGCCTCAGAAATCGCAGGTTAACAGCAGCTCAGATTAGAGACCAGGTCAATGTCACACAGAGTTCTAGCAGCAGACACATCTCTTCAACAACTGTTAAGAGGAGACTTTGTGCAGCAGGCCTTCATGGTAAAATAGCTGCTAGGAAACCACTGCTAAGGACAGGCAACAAGCAGAAGAGACTTGCTTGGGCTAAAGAACACAAGGAATGGACATTAGACCAGTGGAAATCTGTGCTTTGGTCTGATGAGTCCAAATTTGAGATCTTTGGTTTCAACCACCATGTCTTTGTGCGACGCAGAAAAGGTGAACGGATGGACTCTACATGCCTGGTTTCCACCGTGAAGCATGGAGGAGCAGGTGTGATGGTGTGGGGGTGCTTTGCTGGTGACACTGTTGGGGATTTATTCAAAATTGAAGGCATACTGAACCAGCATGGCTACCACAGCATCTTGCAGAGGCATGCTATTCCATCCGGTTTGCATTTAGTTGGACCATCATTTATTTTTCAACAGGACAATGACCCCAAACACACCTCCAGGCTGTGTAAGGGCTATTTGACCAAGAAGGAGAATGATGGGGTGCTACGCCAAATTACCTGGCCTCCACAGTCACCAGACCTGAACCCAATTGAGATGGTTTGGGGTGAGCTGGACCTCAGAGTGAAGGCAAAAGGGCCAACAAGTGCTAAGCATCTCTGGGAACTCCTTCAAGATTGTTGGAAGACCATTTCCGGTGACTACCTCTTGAAGCTCATCAAGAGAATGCCAAGAGTGTGCAAAGCAGTCATCAAAGCAAAAGGTGGCTACTTTGAAGAACCTAGATTATAAGACATATTTTCAGTTGTTTCACATTTTTTTGTTATGAAAATACAGAAAAATCTTTAAATGAGAAGGTGCGTCCAAACTTTTGGTCTGTACGTGTATATTCCATGCATTATAATCAGAGGTGTATATACCATGTTTTTTTTTTTCTATATAATATTATACATTATACCTTTTCTTTTTCTTTTGTTATTTTAATCTTAATTTTTCAATATTATTTGTTTTTATTCTGTTATTTCGACAACCTATCATTTCTTTATTTTGAAAAATTGGGCGTGAGGAACTATCAACACACCCATATGATGGGGCAGTCGAACATATAAATTGTAACTCCCTACATGTATTTGTATACTAGGATTAAGAACTTTTGGTGTTCGATACGTGTAGGTTTCACAGTGTCTCTTTTTCGTTGAAGAGAAGGTGACTCCTACAGGATGAGATAGAAAAATGCAATGTGCCTAAGAACTAACAGGCAGGTAATTGTTTACTACCTGCCTGTTCTACCCTGTGGCGGCTCTGATCACACCTGAACTGCTCCTAACAGCGATTCTGCTGCTTCACGTCAACAGAACAGCTCTTCCTCTTCCCGGCTGCTCTGTCAATGAGGCGAGACTGCCAACTTCATTCTCATTGACAGATGGCTCCCTGCAGTTAGGCAGCAGGGAGCTAGCTGTCAAGTCAGCATGACATCGGCAGTCACACCCCATCAACAGAGCAGAGAGGGAGCTGCAAAATCACTGGCAGGAGCGATCAGTGACCTCTCTGAAATGGCAGAGATCGGCACCGGGCACAACAGGCATATAGTTAGCAAATACTTACCTTTTAGTTCTTAGGCCCATGGTAAAAAAAAAATAAAATAGTCGCGGACAACCCCTTTTAATAATTAGGAGCAGGAATTCTCTGAATGATGCTATAATCAAGAAAACATGAAATTCTCTCCTGCCCAGTCAGTCTGCCCGGTCTGTTACACCATGATTACCGAAACCTCGACTCAGTCCACCACCCATTTGTATTACCACTTACCCGGCTCTGCTTGGCCTCTGTTACCAGGCCATTGGCTTGTCTGACTGCACTTACGTTTCGCCCTGGTACCACTTATCTGCATCTCCAGAAGTTTCCCATTTCTCTATTATACTTTTCAAATTACATTTTGAGACTTTCTCCTCCTGTTGTTGCACATATTTTTTTTCCCTTCATTTGCACAGGTATCATTAATCTATCAACTATAATGGCCGTACCAGGTCCTGCAGGTCCTGTATCCCGTACACATGACGTGGGCAGTGCACGGCATGCCGCTAGTTTTTATTCTGAGTGCTCTTATATACGGTGGTAGTTTTACACAATGTTGAGCCTGTGATCTGCAGAGTGAAATGTCTGACTGCTAGAACAGAAGTATACGGCAGATTCTGCAGCATGGATACATAAAGGACGTCCTGGGGGAATATACCTCCCTCCAACACTCGTCCAGTCCCTGCCTCACACTAGAGACATTTACAATAACTCCAGGACTATGGAGCTGGTCATTTTCTCATAATCTGTGGCCATTATTAGTGATCTCGCATTGTACGGCAATATCACCCTGGAGGTTGTGATGTATTTAGTGTAATAGCGCCATCTAGAATATACAGTATATATCAGGCGATACCATGCTTTCTATAGTTAGTCGTCTTCTGTGCCCTCTATAGCTATCTATTATACTTTATATTTCTTTATAATAATTTATAATAAATTACTCGACAGTTTTACAGCTTTATGATGTTTATTAATCTGCTGTAATTATAAAAGAAAGTCCAACCTTACAGTGGACACAGGTGGAAGTGTCCTCCATGATGGTATAGGCTGAGGTGGAGCAAGTATATAGTCAGTGGGGGATCAGGATGACCAGTATTCCCCAGGGTTCCTTGTTATCAGGGAGGGACGCGGTGTATGCAATCAAAAGATCTTATCCTCTGACCGACTGTGTGCCATCAACAGGTAATGATCCTCTGTCCGGCTGTGTGCCATCAACAGGTAATGACCATCCGGCAGTGCGACATCAACTGGTCATCACCCTCCAGCTGTGTGCCATCAACAGGTAATGACCTTCCGGCAGTGCGCCATCAACAGGTAATGACCCTCTGGCTATGGCCATCAATAGGTCATCACCCTCCGGCTGTGTGCCATCAACAGGTAATGACCATCCGGCTGTGTGCCATCAACAGGTAATGATCCTCTGTCCGGCTGTGTGCCATCAACAGGTAATGACCCTCTGGCTATGGCCATCAATAGGTCATCACCCTCCGGCTGTGTGCCATCAACAGGTAATGACCATCCGGCAGTGCGCCATGAACAGGTAATGACCATCCGACTGTGTGCCATCAACAGGTAATGATCCTCTGTCCGGCTGTGTGCCATCAACAGGTAATGACCCTCTGGCTATGGCCATCAATAGGTCATCACCCTCCGGCTGTGTGCCATCAAATGTTTTAATCTTCTGTCCAGTTTTGTGCCATCAAGAGGTAATGACCCTCCAGCTGTGGGCCATCAACAGGTCATCACCTTTCGGCATTTAGGCTTCTTGTCTTCTGTAAGATGCGATTCTTGAGTCTCCTGATGTTAAAAAATATTTAAAAAATCACCGATTAAACTAATAATCTATCTAGTACATAAGCATCACAATTTATAATCTATCTATTGCATAAGTATGACAATTTAGCTCACAGAACATACACTATGCTAAAACATTAGACCGTACAAGCAGAAATTTGCTAAACTAACATAAATATAACTGACAAATCAGTAGAAAAATCGCTACCAATGGCACAGCTCTCTTCACATCAACCTGTAACCATAGTAGATAAGAAATAGAGGACAATGCTCATAGTCAGTTATCAACAATTCGGCATGGGGCATCCCACCAGAGACATTATAATATCTAGTAGATTATAGATGGCAATAGAATTTACCAACAAGCACATAGTACGCCAAACTCAAGTACATAGAATGCCAAACCTCGACACTTTTTCCTAAAATAGGTTCATCAGAAGCACATACTAGACAGTGATACTTAGCAAAGCGTTCATAGATATATGCGCCATATGATAAGGTGCTAAAGTGCAAGTGTGTGAAGAAATATCCATTCGATTTCAGGTGCAATGCTGCATTGTATGTAGTAAGATGGTGCCCATCAGACAGCATGTATAGGACTAACCTGTGCTGAAAACACGAGCAATGGGAAAGTTCAAGCAGTTGCCTTCTCAATCTTCCTCGCCTCTAAGACATCTAAGGAAACATCTTCTCCTCTTGATTTTGGGTGAAGGTGTTGTAGGCATTTCAGGCTCTGGCATTCTAGGTTCTGACATACTAGGTTCTGACATGGTAGGTTCTGGTGTTCTAGGTTCTGGTGCTCTTGGCTCTGGAATTCTGGGTTGTTGGCTTCTCTGAAAAATCAGCAACCTCTCTTTATGCTCCGTGGAACTTCGAGCTCTTCTTCCTATATTGTTGTGAGGGATCGTTCTGACCCAGACAGTATCACTGAACGCCACTTTATAGTTGCAACTAGGAACCTTTTTCGCATCCTGCGGTGCAGGAGCCATGGATGGAGTAGAACATTTGCCATTGGGCAGGACAGGTGTTCTCCTGGAGTCTTGCTCCTGAATCTGAGGGATGCAAATCGGCTCCTTACAAGCACTTTGTTCCTTCAGAATGGTTTTGTTCTCAGGAGTTTTCTGATTGTTTCACCAGGTTCAGACATTGCCCACTTGCTCAGGACAAGACTTAAGGCCAAATACTCTAGTATTGTCAGTAGTGTCATCACCGCAACAAAAACTGCGTCACGGAAGAGCCAAAGAGGAAGATTGATGGAAGCTTGATAGGTGCTTCTCCTGAGATCCACGGGTAGTGGGTCATCCTATAATAAAGAAAAAAAACATAATAAAGTCCTGTATATTTATACCCAATCCAGTCAAACAGAGAGCCCTTGTTATTATACAGTGATGGATACATTATCAAGCAACTTTCAGAAATATCCCAATGAGAAGATCAGGAAGAAGTTTGGGATTCACCTCCAGGGTCCATGGAATATTATTTACAGTTGGACTTTCATATGACGGACGGTCACGTGTCCAGTATGAGAAGTCCTGCAAGAGGCGATATTCTCATTAGCTGATCCTTGTGACCTCCATATTGATGAGAACATACTCGCCCTCAGTGTACTGTAATGTGGGGGGTAGAGCAACGTAAAGCACAGAAATGATAGGATGATACTCATCATCTCCAGAGGTCTCTCAGCACCAAGGTATGGTCAATGAGATACAAGCTGCAGATGGGCCGAGGCTTCTAATATACCCAGGGGTGACATCACAAAGCCCTCTGTGACATCATTGCACAGTTCTATCCATCATGTCACTGATACTTTGGACCTAACTAAATGTCTAAAAGAGAACCCTTCCACATGATTTCCAATCACGGAGCAGCTTCAGTTTTTCAAGAAAAGTTTAAAAAATATAATCTGTGCTGGGATTGGTCACAATGGCACAAGAAGCAGAACGTCTTTAGATCTTTAAAGGGAAAGTGTCAGCAATTTTTTTACAATTGTAAAATTGTAAAGTATTTATATTCATGTATAAATACACATATATATTTAAAAAGGTTTCAATGGTATAAAATCTGAAAAAAATATTTTAACTCTTTTGATGTTTTCATCTTGTAAACACTAGGGGGAGCAGCTGCTGACATTTCCATGAAAACAGAATGCAGCTAGCTCGCATTACGACTGCAGTAAAAGTGGGCGGGATCTGCTCACATGGGTGTGATGTGACTCCTCCCCTTCTGGGAGTTTGCAAAAAGGTAAATGAGACTGTAGTTTAGGATCACAGTGCGGAGCGATCACTGGTGACTGCAAAGTGATATATAAGGGACAACACCAAAGTCATTAATCACTACAAGGACAAGGCAGGAATGTGGGAGTCAGAGGGGTCACCCCACACTTATATCCCCTCTGACTGTCACTTCCTAAGCTCCTTTCCCTGCCATAACCTCTTATTCCCACAGGTAAATTCTTACAGGACCCCCCTCCCCATCCCCTTCCCCTGCCGCAGCTGATTCTAAACGTCCTCCATATGTAATAATAGACAGGTACTCACCGGCAGCCTATGGTAATTCACAGGGTAGAACAGGGTACAGCACAGAAACAATATGGCGATCCTCATTGTCTCCAGGGGGTATCTCAGCACCAAGATATGGCCAATGAGATATGAGCTCCAGGTGGATGGAGCCCCCTTATATACCCCAAGGGTGACATCACAACGCCCTCTGTGACATCATCACCCTCAACATTCCGTCACATGACATCACCCAGCACCAGCATCATGTGACCCAGCGTAAATAGAAACGGTCCCTGTTGCCTATAGCAACTATTCAAAACTAAGGTTAAACTTTTCCAACAGCTAAAGGCGGCTCTGTGATGGCAGTTTCTTCTTGTGGACGGTTGTGATAAATCTGCAGAACATCTACATAACGCGACATGTAGAAAATCCGGTCTTTTCCCCTCTGTTCTTCCTCTGGTGCTACAGAGACCGATAGAAGGAGCTTTTCCAGACCTTACAGTGCACAATATGGGACCTAATCACTGATATCCCAGATCTCCTCAGTACAAGCATACCGCCAACCTATGAGGACTAGAAAGAGGGCGAAACCATGCGGCACGTGTAGTCTGACCACGCCCCTATCCACACCCCAAGCCACGCCCTTTTACCATGTCTTTCTCCCCCGGCAGGAAGAGTTATCAGAGGGGCGGTGGCAGTGAGGGACATTCAGCAGAAACTCGGGACTGCAGGGCATAGACCTAAATCCGGGACTGTCTGCTGTATCCTGGACGGCTGGGACTAGAGATGAGAGGATCGACTCATGGGACTCAGGTCCAGCATCCAGGTCAGTGGTAATTGGTGGCTGGACGGGAGGCCCTGTCGCGGCTTTAGATTAGCCCGGGCTGCTGCAATATCATCTGTGCGTCCTGCTCTTCTCTAGTTGGGACCTGTGGATTATTTTTTGTTCCCTCATTCACAGTCGGACCCTTCAGAACTTTCTCATCTTTGTGCAGTTTCACTATATGACATCTGGCTTTTTTGTGTCTGTAAGGCCGTGTTCACACGTAGCATAAATACTGTGCACCAATCTACACAATAACAATCTCCTCTGGTTATTGCATCTTTGGTGCACTATTTTAGGCTTTTTCCCCCTTATTTGATGCATTTTGGTGCAGATGTGAAACCGCGTTTTTAATTGTTTTTTACAGTACAGAAAAGCTTTGATTCTGCACTTAAAAAAGTATCTGCAGTTTCTTACAGACGTTTCTTTATGCTCCACATAGAAGTCTCTAGAGGAAAAAAATCACCAAAACCGCACAGGGTGGGGGCAGGGTGAGGAACACTGAGGGCAGAATGGAGGCATGGGGGGTCGAATGGGAAACATGGAGGCAGAATGGGAGACATTGGGGGCAGAATGGGAGACATTGGGGGCAGAATGGAGTCATATTGGAGGCAGAATGGAAACACATTGAGGGCAGAATGGAGACATGGGGGGGCAGAATGGAGACGGGGCAGAATGGAGACAGGGGGGAAGAATGGAGACAGGGGGGCAGAATGGAGACGGGGCAGAATAGAGACCGGGGGGCAGAATGGAGATAGGGGTCAGAATGGAGACAGGGGGCAGAATGGAGAAAGGGGGAAGAATGGAGACGGGGCAGTATAGAGACCGGGGGGCAGAATGGAGATAGGGGGCAGAATGGAGACATGGGGACAGTATGGAGACATTGGGGGCAGAATAGAAACCAGAGGGCAGTATGGATGGAGACAAGGGTGGCAGAATAGAAACATGGGGGCAGATTGGAGACAAGGGGGACAGAATGGAGACATGGAGGGAAGAATAGAAACATGGGGGGAAGAATGGAGACGGGGGCAGAATGGAGATATTGGGGGCAGAATAGAAACCAAGGGGTAGTATGGAGACAAGGGGGGCAGAATGGAGACAGGGGGGCAGAATGGAGACAGGGGGGGCAGAATGGAGACAAGGGGGGCAGAATGGAGACATTCGTGCAGAATAGAAACATTGGGGCAGAATGGAGGCAAGGGGGGCAGGATGGAGAAAGGGGAGCGGAATGGAGACATTGGGTGCATAATAGAAACATGGAGGCAGAATAGAAACATGGTGGCAGAATGGAGACGGGGCAGAATGTAGACATCGGAGGCAGAATGGAGAGACATTGGGGGCAGAATGGAGACGGGGCAGAATTGAGACGGGGCAGAATGGAGACATTGGAGGCAGAACGGAGAGACATTGGGGGCAGAATGGAGACATGGGGCAAAATAGACACATGGAGGCAGAATGGAGACGTGGGCAGAATGGAGAGACATTGGCAGAATGGAAAGAAATGGGGGCAGAATGGAGAGACATTGGGGCAGAATGGAAAGACATTGGGGCAGAATGGAGAGACATTGGGGCAGGATGGAGAGACATTGGGGGCAGAATGGAGAGACATTGGGGGCAGAATGGAGACATGGGGCAAAATAGACACATGGAGGCAGAATGGAGACGTGGGCAGAATGGAGAGACATTGGCAGAATGGAAAGAAATGGGGGCAGAATGGAGAGACATTGGGGCAGAATGGAAAGACATTGGGGCAGAATGGAGAGACATTGGGGGCAGGATGGAGAGACATTGGGGGCAGGATGTAGAGACATTGGGGGCAGGATGGAGACAAATGGAAACTTGGAGGCAGAATGGAGACATTGGGGGCAGGATGGAGAGACATTGGGGGCAGGATGGAGAGACATTGGTGGCAGGATAGAGACAAATGGAAACATGGGGGCAGAATGGAGACATTGGGGGCAGGATGGAGACAATGGGGGCAGTATGAAGACAATGGGAGTAGGATGTGGGACATTATTACTGTAGGGGCTAATTAAAGGATATTATTACTGCTGTAATGTATTTTATTTTTGAGGATACTGTTTTCTGTGGGGGGTTCATGTTACTGTGCAGGGCGGCACTATATCACTTTTTTTCTTCATCTGGTGTAGTGTAGAAGTTGGGGAAATATTGGGGAATGTGCTCTGTAAGCTGCTCTAGATAACTGTGTTATTTTATGCAGAGACGAGTCCTGGCGAGAAGAAGTGATGGCGGTCTGCGATGGATGAAGAGGAAAAGTGGAGATGAAGGACTTCAACTACAGACATCACCAGTGAGTCAGTGTGTTATCTGTAAACTGACACTATACACTGTATACTATACACAGAGCTCCTGTGAATAATGGCACTATTAGTAATGGTAATATTAGTATTCTGTTTTTGTATAAATGCTCAGTATGGTAGTATTCGGTCACTATGTGGTGGTAATATGTGATCTGGTCATGGTGTGGCGGTATTTGTCCCTTGTCCACTACAGGATATTGGCCCCTCATGCCGTCCACATGGAGTTTGTTTCCGTCCTCTTGAGACTGTGCTGCGAGATATAGCAAACCTTCTTGTGACGGCACGTATGGATGCCGTCCTGGCAGAGCCAGACCACCTGTACAACCTGAATGGACCGCCTCATGTTACCCACAATTACCAAGACACAACAGAAATGGAAAACTAGAGAAGTCAGGGAGGAGGAAGAGAGAGGAATTGTCTGTGGCAATGTCATGCTCCAGGATTTGATCCCTTCAGTTTGTGTTCTGTGGTGGGCTTCTCTTTCTGCCGAGCCACAGGACACACACCTTTTCACTGGGTGTTTGGGCTCTGCTTTTCTGGCTGCATCCTGCTTAGCTTTACACATTTGTATTTTTATTTGGATGCCTATCACATTTTGGGTGCAGCTTTATAGTCTGCGTTTCCTGCTGGTGATAGATTCATTTGGATATTCTGACATTCTGTTGATATTTGGAGCTAGGGTTTTTCGCTTTGCTGTTTATTTGCTATACTTTGCACTTTTCTTCTTTTTATCATTTGAAAATAGGCAGTATATTTGTTAACAGTACTTGCTGTATTCTTTGTTTGATATTTTGTTTCTTACTTTACTTGCTTTGGGATTATTCCTTTGTTCAGCACACTTCTCTTCTTTTAGATAATTCACACTCTGCTCTGCCCTCTGGTTCTTTAGCAGGAACGTGAAGCAACTTGTCTGCCTTTTAGGCAGTTTAGGCCATAGTTGCCATCTCCTAGTCTGTGGTTAGGTCTATCTCTTCACCCGCAGGTACCGATGGGGACTGTGTAGTCAAGGTATCTAGTCTGTACAGGAGCAAGCAGGGTCAGTTGTAGTTTTTAGTGTTTAACCTATTTTCCCAAGTAAGTTGCTACACATGCATAGATAAACTAGGAGTTGTTAGGAGCATTCATGGTGAGCCACTATTGCGTTATCTTAGGGTGCCAACCTCCACCATCATGTAGGGACAGACCAGGCTCAGAGTAGTGCTTCTACCAGTCTGAATTTGGATCTGCCAGGTTCAGGTATTTGTTCCTCTTGTTTGTACGCTACCAATGTACATGGGCTTGTGCAGTCATAATAGGCCACTATCCGCACCATTCCCTCTTTCGGGGTGTCTCGCTGTTCCTCTCCCGGGCTCCTGTTGTCACTTTCATCTGCACCAGAAGAGGTGACATTGATTCACAATCACTTCTGCCCCCAACTAGACAGATCGATGTCCCTGACATTTAAGTGACTCGTCGTGGTTATACAGTAAAAGTGTGTGAAGATGTCGGACACGGTCCCAGAAGACTTTTACAGTTTGTGTCATTATAACATGTATAATGGTTGAGCAATGTTTAATGCTGAATTTAATGTAATATCTCCCATCAGAGCTGTAGTAGATTGGACAACTGGATAAGGAAGACTTAACAGTCAGCTGGCCCTACAGATGGAAGGAGTGTTTGGAAGTAAGAAGAGAGTTTCTTCCTGCTTAGAGAAGTCAGCACTGGAATGAGTAGTGAGGTGACGCCAAATACAGAGAGTGTGACAGATGAGGCCGCATAGTGAGGAGTGTGAGACTGGAAGGAAGCAGAACAGAGATAGCAAGATTCTGTAACTGGATCCAGTGGCAGAGTAATATGGCCAGAGCAGCCTGTACCCTGTGTGGTGAAGTGGACTATAGACAGAAAGAGGTCAGCTGCACTGGATACGGCCAGGAGCTTAAGGAGGTAGAGCTGTGGGTTAGCGGGTAACCCTGAGACAGCACAGGCAAAGTAACATAGTAACATAGTTTTTAAGGTTGAAGGAAGACTAAGTCCATCTAGTTCAACCCATAGCCTAACATGTTGATCCAGAGGACGGCAAAAAAAATCCATGTGGCAAACACTAAGCTCCACATTGGGGAAAAAAATTCCTTCCCGACTCCATACGACAATCAGACTAGTTCCCTGGATCAACGCCCTATCAAGGAATCTAGTATATATAACCTGTAATATTATACTTTTCAAGAAAGGAATCCATGCCCTTCTTAAATTTTATTAGTGAATCACTCATTACAACATCATGCGGCAGAGAGCTCCATAGTCTCACTGCTCTTACAGTAAAGAATCCCCGTCTGTGATTATGATTAAACCTTCTTTCCTCCAGACGTAGAAGATGCCCCCTTGTCCCCGTCTCTGGCCTCAGAGTAAAAAGATCAGTAGACAGGTCTTTGTACTGTCCCCTCATATACTTGTACATAGTAATAAGATCACCCCTAAGCCTTCGTTTTTCCACAGTAAATAACCCCAAGTGTAATAACCTGTCTTGGTGTTGCAGACCCCCCAGTCCTCTAATAAGCTTTGTCGCTCTTCTCTGCACCCTCTCTAGTTCAGCTATGTCTTTCTTATACGCCGGAGACCAGAAGTGAGCACAGTATTCTAAGTGTGGTTGCACTAGTGACTTGTATAGAGGTAAAATTATGTTCTCCTCATGAGCATCTATGCTTCTTTTAATGCATCCCATTATTTTATTTGCCTTTGCAGCAGCTGCCTGACACTGGCCACTAAACGTGAGCTTGTCGTCCACCAATACACCCAGGTCTTTTTCAGTTACAGTTTTGCCCAGTGTTTTACAGTTAAGCATATAATTATACATTTTATTTCCTCTGCCCAAGTGCATTACCTTACATTTATCCCCATTAAAGTTCATTTGCCATTTATCAGCCCAAGCTTCTAGTTTACATAGATCCTCCTGTAATATAAAATTGTCCTCCTCTGTATTGATTACCCTGCAGAGTTTAGTGTCATCTGCAATTATTGAAATATTACTCTGTATGCCCCCTACAAGGTCATTAATAAATATGTTAAAAAGAAGGGGGCCCAATACTGACCCCTGTGGTACCCCACTGTTAACTGAGACCCAGTCTGAGTGTTTTCCATTAATAACCATCCTTTGTTTCCTATCACTGAGCCAATTCTTATCCCAAATACATATATTTTCCCCTATCCCCATTGTTCTCATGTTATGTATCAACCTTTTGTGTGGAACCGTATCAAAAGCTTTTGAAAAGTCCATATACACAACATCCACTACATTTCCTCGGTCCAGTCTGGAACTTGCCTCCTCATAAAAGCTGATCAGATTAGTTTGACAGAAATGGTCCCTCGTAAACCCATGTTGATATTGGGTCATGAGGTTATTCTTCTTCAGATACTCTAGTATAGCATCTCTTAGGAAACCCTCCAGGATTTTACCCACAGTAGAGGTTAAGCTTACTGGCCTATAATTTCCAAGTTCAGTTTTTGTCCCCTTTTTGAATATTGGCACCACATTTGCTATACGCCAGTCCTGTGGTACATATCCTGTTATTATGGAATCTTTAAAGATTAAAAATAATGGTCTATCTATGACGTTACTTAATTCCTGCAGTACTCGCGGGTGTATCCCATCCGGGCCCGGGGATTTGTCAACTTTAGTGATTTTTAGACGCCGCCGTACTTCCTGCTGGGTTAAGCAAGTGACATTTAATGGAGAATTTTTGTTATCACTGATCATGTTTTCTGTCATGCGATTTTCTTGTGTAAATACGATTGGAAAAAAAATCATTTAGCATATTGGCTTTTTCCTCATCCTCATCCACCATTTCCCCCAGACTATTTTTAAGGGGGCCAACACTATCATTTTTTAGTTTTTTACTATTTATGTAGTTAAAGAATATTTTGGGGTTATTTTTACTTTCTCTGGCAATGATTCTCTCTGTCTCAATCTTTGCTGCCTTGATTTGTTTTTTACATAATTTATTTAATTTTCTATATTTATTTAATGCCTCATCACTACCTACTTGCTTTACTTCTCTAAATGCTTTATTTTTGTCACTTATTGCGCCCCTTACAGCTCTATTTAGCCATAGTGGTTTCCTCCTATTTCTAGCATGTTTATTCCCATAGGGTATATATTGTGCACAGGTCCTATTCAGGATGCTAATAAATGTCTCCCATTTGCTTTGTGTAGCTTTATGTCTCAGGATATCGTCCCAGTTTATTGTACTAAGATCATCTCTCAACCGTTGGAAATTTGCCTTCCTGAAGTTTAGTGTCCTTGTAACCCCTCTACTACACATCTTATTAAAGGTTACATGAAAATGTATTATTTTGTGATCACTATTACCCAAGTGACCCCCAACTTGTATATTTGATATGCGGTCTGGCCTATTGGTTAATATTAGGTATAGCAGTGCCCCCCTTCTTGTTGGGTCCTGAACCAGTTGTGAAAGGTAATTGTCTCTCATAGTAGTCAAAAACCTATTACCTTTGCTGGAACTACAGGTTTCTGTCCCCCAATGTATTTCAGGGTAGTTGAAGTCCCCCATAATAATGACTTCTCCTTGAGTCGCTGCTTCATCTATTTGCTTTACGAGGATATTCTCCGCTGCCATTATTTTTGGAGACTTATAACAAACCCCTATCAGTAATTTATTATTTTTTCCCTCTCCCCTTATCTCCACCCACAGGGACTCTACATTTCCATTAGATTCACATATATCCTCCCGGAAGATGGGTTTTAAGGAAGATTTTACATATAAACACTCCCCCCCTCGATTGTTTGTACGGTCATTTCTGAACAGACTATAGCCCTGTAAATTAACTGCCCAGTCATGGCTCTCGTCCAGCCACGTCTCAGATATCCCCACCATGTCATAATTATTTATAATTATAATAATGCTGTTGGCTTCCTAGATCCCTGATATCTTATTGGATGAATCTACCTTCTCTCCCTTCTGTGCTGCTGAATGTCCTCATATGGTCCCTACAAGACCAGGTCCAGTCTTTCTGGCCAAACTTCACTTTTATGATCGACAACATTAAATGTGCAGTGAGGCCAAGTGTGAATTTCTGTACAATAACAACAGAGTTTCCCTTTATCCTGGCTTTTCAATTTCTTTTAAAACCAACTAACTTCAAATAGATAAACTACACAAAAAACATTACACCTGTGCCATGATATATCTCTAAGCTGTGCGTGGCTGATGGCTGTAATATACATTTATTCACGTCTGCAGGAGATGTGTTGGCTCCAGCCCTGGTTTCATGGATTCACTCAACGTCATAAATTCCATTATGTTTTCAATCCTAAGGAATTCAGATTACTGCACAATCTCTCCTGAAATGGGGGCACTAATACTTTCTCTACTCTTCTGGTCAGGACTCATAGTAGCTCCAATGGTCCACCATAAATGAGTGCAACTCCATTTAGAAGTGGAAAATGAACTTCGGCACTCCAATAAATGAAATTTTCAAATGCTTTATTGAATAAGAAATATACCCCTCTTGTAAACAGAGCATAAGCCCAGAGCATGGACCAACGTTTCCACCGTTTTACCGGTCTTTTTCAAGGCAAATCCATCACTAATCAAAACAAACCAAAATTAATACAGGTATAACAGATATGGCAGGTTCTGCCTATTATAGGCTACAGAATATTATAGTGACAATTCCTAGAACCCCACCAAAAAAATAAATATAGAGGAAGAGGAGTGGTATCAGAAGGATAAGCCAGGTGGACAGTAGATGCTAGATAAGGTCCAACAGAGCCGCGTGATATAGACAGAAACTATTAGTTATATATTGAGTTAATATTACCTAATATGGCCACAAGAAATACTGAATAAAGCAGGGTTGAAATCGGTGTTCATGAAGGGAGCTCTGTTGCGCCCTAATTCTGCGGGGACTTCCTGTCACGTGGTACGGAACTTCCGATTTGGTGGAACGCATTGCGGTTCACAGCGCTCCAGAAAGGAAGTGTTGTATTAGTATCAAGCTATGAGATGGAGAATGTGTGTTCAGTCACCATTAGGTCCAACAAGGATTATAGGAGAGCGTACTATATTCCCCCAGATGGTACTGTAGATATTTCAAATGGAGATAAATAAGCATATCATAATCCAATTGTGATAGGGTAGTGATGTTCCATAGGTGAACTACGTTCCTAGGGCACGGTGAAAGATGATGGTGCTAATGTTATTGAGTGACCTAAAATAAAAAGGAGAAATAATAAGTGGCACTTCAGAACATGAGAATCAACAAGTAATCTGGACAATGTACCAATAAATAGCTTAATAGACATGGAATATCATATGATCATATGGAATACCTTTGTGGAAGACATATAGAAAACAAAACACCAAGGGAGAATGGCTCTAAAACTGTATTTCATACTACCTGTTAAGACCTTTGGGATGTAGGGTCTGAAGGGTGTGTATCCAGAAGGATTCACACTCCTTCAACCTTTTAATGCGATTACCCCCTCTACGGTTTAACGGTACATGGTCTATGACCTGATGCCTCAATTGTGCAACTGTATGGGACATGGCACTGAAATGGGCTGCTTTGGGCAGCATGGTGCGTCCACACCTAATGGTCAATTTATGTTGTGAAATGCGGTCTCTGATATGTTTGGTAGTCTCGCCAACATATCCGAGACCGCAAGGACACTTAATCAGGTACACTACATATGTAGAATCGTAAGTGAAATATTCCCAAATGGAGTATCTCTTCCCTGATAGGGGATGTGTAAATGAGTCGCCCTTCATTACATTAGAGCACTGAAGACATCCTTGACATGGGAAGATACCCCGACGTGGTGTCATCAAAGTGCTTTGTACCAGTCCTCTTTTAGTAGAGCCCACGTGGGCTCTAACAAGATGGTCACGAATATTATGTGGGCGTTTGTTGCACAGTAAGGGTTTGTTGGCAAATTCCGGTATAGAGGGATACGATTGCGTTAATAGTGACCAGTGTCGTTGAATACATTGGTAGATCGCCTCTCCAAAGGGGCGATGGGCGTTTACGAATGCTATTCTTTTAGTCTGTTCGTGAGATGGGGAACGTGGGGTATTAGATTTCAGAATATGATCAGGATAACCACGCTGAAGAAACTTCTGGTCCATTTCCCTATGTCTGATACTCCTAATCTCGCTATTTGAAACGATACGTTCGACCCTACAGTGTTGTGATTTGGGGAGAGCTCTTTTTATATGATGTGGGTGACAACTGGAATACAACAGCAAGCTGTTTTCGTCAGTGGGCTTGACATAGAGGTCACTCTCGAGTGAGCCAGTCTCGGTTAGGGTGATCAGGGTATTTGGGAAATGGATTGAACATGGATTATGAAGCATTGTGAATGTTAGATTGGGGACACAAGTGTTGAGGTATCCTAAAAAAGTGAAAAGCTCACTGTCAGTGCCTGTCCAAATGAAGAAAATATCGTAGATAAAACGTTTGCAATATGATACATATTTCTGAAAAAAATCACGTGTGTAGACATAGACATCCTCAAAGTCTGCCATGAAGATGTTAGCATAAGGGGGCGCTACATTTGAGCCCATTGGGCTGTGTGCCCACGTAGCGTTTTTCAAGCGTATATGCTGCGGAATTTCCGCAGCGTAAACGCTTGAAAAACGCATGTATATCCGCACCCCATGGTCCCCAATGGCATTCCGCAATGTCAATGCCCATGCTGCGGATTTTTCCGCAGCGTATATGCTGCGGTCAAAAAACCGCAGCATGTTCATTAATTTTGCGGAAGCGCAGCGGAATCAATGTGCGGATGGTACCCAAGTCTGGAGGAGAGGAGACTCTCATCCAGACCTGGGTACCAAAGAACCTGTAAAAAAAATAAAAAAATAAAGTTTATACTTATCTTCTGATGTTTTCCCTCCGTCGCGCTGTTGTCTGAAGGACCTGCCACGTCATTGAGTCATGTGACCCATCACATGACTCAATGACGTCACCGCAGGTCCTGCACACAACAGCGTGAGCCGCTGAAGCCTCCGGACGGGGCAGAGAATGCATCAGAAGGTGAGTATAAAGTTTATTTTTTATTTTTTACCATTCTGAACAAGTTGTCAAGCACTTTTCCAAGTGATGCTTGGAGAAGTGCTTGATAACCCGCATGCGGAAATGCATGCAAAAACGCCTCACAAACGCTCCTACCTGGCGGGAAAACCGCATGTAATATCCGCATGCGATTTTCCCACCAGGGAGAAGCGTAAAAAATATGCTTCAGGTCCGCAACGTGGGCACATAGCCTTGCTGTCCCCCTCTTTTGAAAATAAAATTGATCCTTAAAGAGGAAATCATTTTTTGTCAGGATCAGCATAAGAATGTCAACGCAGAAGTGAATTTCTGCCAATGTTAGTTGAGTACGAGTATTAAGAAAATTGGAAGTGGCTGTGATGCCGTCGTGATGGTCAATACTCGTATACAAACCATTTACATCCATGGTTACTAGAAAAATATTTCTGGGGATGTGGTCCAATTCCCTAGAGATGTAAGAAAACTACTTGTATCTTTAAGATACAAAGGAATTTTTGGGATGTGTGGTGTCAGAATTTTCTCGAGCGTAATGGCAAGTGGTGATAAATTAGAGTCAGTAGAGGCAACGATAGGCCTACCAGGTGGTGTGAGTAAATTCTTATGTATCTTAGGCAACATATAAAAAAACTGGTGTAGTTGGATGATTGTTGACCAAAAATTCAGAGTTTAGGGGCAATAGTGCCTTTCTTTGCATGGTAGGAAAACAGTCTAGTAATTAGATCTGCTATCTATGATGTGGGATTGAAAGGAATTGCAGAGTAGGTCTCATTGTCCGTCAACTGGGATTTGATCTCCGAAATATAATAGGCTTGGTCCATAACGACCACTGCGCCTCCTTTGTTGCCCATACCAGCCCATTTCAGTGCCATGTCTCATACAGTCGCACAATTGAGATATCCGGTCATAGACCATGTACCGTTAAACCGTAGAGGGGGTAATCGCATTAAAAGGTTGAAGGAGTGTGAATCCTTCTGGATACACACCCTTCAGACCCTACATCCCAAAGGTCTTACCAGGGAGTATGAAATACAGTTTTAGAGCAATTCTCCCTTGGTGTTTTGTTTTCTATATGTCTTCCACAAAGGTATTCCATATGATCATATGATATTCCATGTCTATTAAGCTATTTATTGGTACATTGTCCAGATTACTTGTTGATTCTCATGTTCTGATGTGCCACGTATTATTTCTCCTTCTTTTTATTTTAGGTCACCCAATAGCATTAGCACCATCATCTTTCACTGTGCCCTAGGAATGTAGTTCACCTATGGAACATCACTACCCCATCGAAATTGGATTATGATATGCCAAATGGTAGATATACTTATTTATTTATCTCTATCTGGGGGATATAGTATGCACCCCTATAATCCTTGTTGGACCTAATGGTGACTGAACACACATTCTCCATATCATAGCTTGATACTAATACAGCGCCTCCTTTCTGGAGAGCTGTGAACCGCAATGCGTTCCACCGAATCGGAAGTTCCATACCACGTGACAGGAAGTCCCCGCACATGTGACCCGCAGGTCCTTCACACAGTAATCGGCTACACTCTCATGCTGGGGAGCGCGCCCACACTAGAATCACCAATGAGGTAGCACACAGCGCGGTATTTAGGACCTGGAAACCATCTGCAGTGACTTTGAAGACTTAGGCAAGAAACTGAAAGAATTGGGAGCACAGGTGGTCTTCTCATCCATCCTCCCAGTGGATGGCCATGGAACAATGAGGTGGAATAAGATTCTACAGGTGAACAACTGGCTACGTCGATGGTGCCGTCAACAAGGATTTGGATTTCTGGATCACGGAATGAATTACCTATACGATGGACTACTTGCTATAGATGGGGTGCACCTTACGAAGACTGGAAAACATGTATTTGGAAGTCGCCTTGCTACACTCATCAGAAGAGCTTTAAACTAGAACAATGTGGGAAGGGAAGCAAAAGGCCAGAAAAAGCCATACAGCTAACAAATACTATTGAGATCTCTGCTACTGGAAGTGGAAAGGAAGAACAAAGACAAAACAATTTAAATAATAAAAATATGGGAGGAAGAGAAACCAATCACAAACTAAAATGTTTTTATACAAATGCACAAAGCATGGGCAACAAACAAGGAGAATTGGAACTACTAACGCAGGAAAAGAAATATGATGTCATTGGAATCACTGAAACTTGGTGGGACGATACACATGATTGGAATAAAAGGCTAAAAGGATACAACTTATTTGCAAGAAACAGACTTGATAAACGAGGAGGAGGTGTCGCATTGTATGTTAGAAAAGCGTATATCTGCACAGAGATTGAAGCTTCAGAGACTGGGAGTTCTGTGGAAACTGTTTGGGTAAGAATACAAGGAGAGAACAACGGAAAGGACACCATTGTAGGCATTTACTACAGGCCACCTGGGCAAGCTGAAGATATGGATGAACTCTTTATGTATCAAATGACCAAGTTCTCCAAAAAATATGACGTAGTGGTCATGGGAGATTTCAACTATCCAGACATTTGTTGGGAATCTCTCTCAAGTAAAACTAACAGGTCAAGCAAATTCTTATCCTCTCTTGCAGACAACTTTATCTTCCAAAAGGTAGGGGAGAAAACAAGGGGATCTGCTACTTTGGATCTAATCCTTATAAACAGGGAGGAAATGGTTGAGGAGGTAAAGGTGGCTGGGACCCTAGGAGGCAGCGATCATGCTATTATAGAATTTTGGATAACTAGAGGAGGAAGACATGTGAAGACTCAAACTTCAAGGTTAGATTTTAGAAAGGCAGATTTTAAGAGACTCAGAAAGAGAATAGGAGGGATCCAATGGCTGGATGTCCTTAAGGACAAAAATGTCCAGGAAGGATGGGAAATTTTTAAAAATGAGATTCTCAAAGCACAATCGTTAACAATCCCGAAAAGTAGGAAGAATGGGAAGCATTTAAGGAAACCAGGATGGATGAACACAGAACTTAAACACATGCTAAAAAGAAAGAAAGAAATGTTTATTAAATAGAAAGAGGGAGGCATATCTAAAGAAGATTATAATGCAGTCTGCAGATCCTGTAGGGCACGTATCAGGTTAGCTAAAGCTGACAATGAATTAAGGCTTGCAAGAGATGTCAAAAGCAATAAAAAAGGATTTTGGGGGTATGTCAAAAGTAAAAGAAAAGTCAAAGATGCTATAGGATTTTTACAGGATGAAAATGGAGAAATGGTAAGAGAGGATGTTGAGAAGGCCGAACTTTTTAATTCCTATTTTGCATCTGTTTTCTCTCAGAAAGAAAATGTAACATCAACTGATCTTCACTTTCCTTTTAAAGGAATAGCGGAATCCAAGTTATCTGTAAACAGAAAGATTGTGAGGGAATATTTAGCTAACATAAATGAGTTCAAGTCTCCAGGTCCAGATGAATTACACCCCAGAGTACTGAAGGAGATCGTAGAAGAAATTTTAGAACCACTCTCCATAATCTTTGAAAATTCTTGGAGAACAGGAGAAGTCCCAGAAGACTGGAGAAGAGCAAATGTTGTTCCTATCTTTAAAAAGGGGAAGAAGGTGGACCCAGGGAACTATAGGCTGACTTCTATACCAGGAAAGATCTTTGAACAAATTATTAAACAACATGTATGTAAGTACATGGATAAGAATGAAGTGATTAACCAGAGTCAGCATGGGTTTGTAACTAACAAGTCATGTCAGACTAACTTAATTTCCTTCTATGACAGAATCACTGACTGGGTGGATCAGGGAAATGCTGTAGATATAGTATATCTTGACTTCAGCAAAGCATTTGACAAAGTATCTCACACCATCCTTATTGAAAAAATGACCAAGTA
The DNA here is from genome assembly GCF_046119375.1 of Phyllobates terribilis. Lineage (NCBI taxonomy): Eukaryota > Metazoa > Chordata > Amphibia > Anura > Dendrobatidae > Phyllobates > Phyllobates terribilis. Next base: position 3,183,584 of record NW_027362845.1, on the reverse strand, counting down.
TGCAATGGACCAGGCAACTGTTAGGTGGATTCATAACTGGCTTAGTGATTGGACTCAAAGGGTGGTTGTAAATGGCTTCACATCCAGCTGGATGAATGTCTCAAGTAGGGTACCACAGGGCTCCGTCCTGGGACCTGTATTGTTCAACATCTTTATCAATGATTTAGATGAAGGAATTGAGGGTAAACTGATTAAATTTGCTGATGACACAAAGCTAGGAGGGATAGCTAATACTAGAGAAGAGAGAGAGAGGATTCAAAAAGACCTAAATAAACTGGAGCAATGGGCAGCAACCAACAGAATGGTTTTTAACAGGGAAAAATGCAAAGTACTACATCTGGGCAATAAAAATGAAAAAAGCATATACAGAATGGGAGGAATAGAGCTAAGCAACAGTACATGTGAAAAAGACTTAGGTATACTAATAGATCATAGACTGAACATGAGTCAACAGTGTGATGCAGCAGCAAAAAAGGCAAATACAATTCTGGGATGTATTAACAGAAGCATACAGTCTAGATCACGTGAAGTCATTATTGGTCTTTACTCCTCTTTGGTCAGACCTCATCTGGAATACTGTGTACAGTTTTGGGCACCACATTTTAAAAAAGACATTGACAAACTGGAGCAAGTTCAGAGAAGAGCGACCAGAATGGTGACTGGTCTGCAAACCATGTCCTATGAGGAACGGTTGCAGGATTTGGGAATGTTTAGCTTGCAAAAAAGAAGACTGAGAGGAGACTTAATAGCTGTCTACAAATATGTCAAGGGCTGTCACATTGTAGAAGGATCATCTTTATTCTCATTTGCACAAGGAAAGACTAGAAGCAATGGGATGAAACTAAATGGGAGGAGACACAGATTAGATATTAGAAAAAACTTTTTGACAGTTAGGGTGATTAATGAGTGGAACAGGCTGCCATGAGAGGTGGTGAGTTCCCCTTCAATGGACGTCTTCAAACAGAGTCTGGACAGACATCTGTCTGAGATGATTTAGTGAATCCTGCTTTGAGCAGGGGGTTGGACCAGATGACCCAGGAGGTCCCTTCCAACTCTACCATTCTATGATTCTATATACCGCCATCTTCTCTGCTTGTTTATATACACCATTCATACCATACCATGCACCGCTATAGGTACGATAATATACTGCCATGTTGTCTGCATGTTTATATACACCATCCATACTATGCACCGCTATAGCTACGATAATATACCGCCATCTTGTCTGCATGTTTATATACACCATCCATACCATACCATGCTAGGTACGATAATATACCGCCATCTTGTCTCCATGTTCATATACACCATCCATACCATACCATGCACCGCTATAGGTACGATAATATACCGCCATCTTGTCTGCATGTTCATATACACCATCCATACCATACCATGCACCGCTATAGGTATGATAATATACCGCCATCTTGTCTGCATGTTTATATACACCATCCACACCATGCACCGCTATAGGTACGATAATATACCGTCATCTTGTCTGCATGTTTATATACACCACCAATACCATACCATGCACCGCTATAGGTACAATAATATACCGCCATCTTGTCTGCATGTTCATATACACCATCCATACTATGCACCGCTATAGGTACGATAATATACCGCCATGTTGTCTGCATGTTCATATACACCATCCATACTATGCACCGCTATAGGTATAATAATATACCGCCATGTTGTCTGCATGTTCATATATACCATCCATACTATGCACCGCTATAGGTATAATAATATACCGCCATGTTGTCTGCATGTTTATATACATCATCCATACCACGCACCGCTATAGGTACGATAATATACCGCCATGTTGTCTGCATGTTCATATACACCATCCATACTATGCACCGCTATAGGTATAATAATATACCGCCATGTTGTCTGCATGTTTATATACACCATCCATACTATGCACCGCTATAGGTATAATAATATACCGCCATGTTGTCTGCATGTTTATATACACCATCCATACCATGCACCGCTATAGGTACGATAATATACCGCCATCTTGTCTGCATGTTTATACAGTATACACCATCCATATCATGCACCCGCTATAGCTATGATAATATACCGCCATCTTGTCTGCATGTTTATATACACCATCCATACCATACCATGCACCGCTATAGGTACGATAATATACCGCCATGTTGTCTGCATGTTTATTTACACCATCCATACCATACCATGCACCGCTATAGGTACGATAATATACCGCCATCTTGTCTGCATGTTTATTTACACCATCCATACCATACCATGCACCGCTATAGGTACGATAATATACCGCCATCTTGTCTGCATATTTATATACACCATCCATACCATACCATGCACCACTATAGGTACGATAATATACCGCCATCTTGTCTGCATGTTTATGTACACCATCCATACCATACCATGCACCGCTATAGGTGCGATAATATACTGCCATCTTGTCTGCATGTTTATATACACCATCCATACCATGCACCACTATAGGTACGATAATATACCGCCATCTTGTCTGCATGTTTATATACACCATCCATACTGTTAGAACCTTGCTGTTAGGTTTTTTTTCCTTTGCTGGTCACATGACCTTGTTGGCCTATTTAATCCTGCTCCGCCCTTCTGGCTTTGCTGGACTTCATTGTATATCTACTTTCTAGCTAGCCTGTGCTCTGTGTTTTGCTCTGTTAGTTTCCTTGGTTTACTGACCTCTATGTTCTATATATTTTGTTTGTTCGTCTGTCTGCTACTATTTCTGTTAGGAGGTGTCCCATATTCCTCCCAGTCCTTAGTACTTGTAGGGATTCCTCCCCCACATCTATAGGTCTTCGTACAGACTAGCTTAGGACTTTAGCAGGTCTGATCGCAGGATCAGGTTCCCTGTTACATCGTAGGGATTCAGCTGAGTTCTATCGTAGGGACAGATCTCCTCTCTTTCCTTAGCTCTGGTAGCAGAACATAACAGTAAGTCCAGCCAGCAAATTCTCTAAGGAAAGATTTTTTTTGTTCCATCATGGTGTCGGTTCAGGATTTGGCTAAACACCTGCAGGGACTCTCTCTGGAAGTGGCCGAGCTCCGTCAGCACGTGAGTAACTGTCCTGGAGCATATTTCTTGGAGCCTAAGGTATGTTTGCCGGATTTATTTTTTGGTGAACACCGAGAATTTTTTTCATTTAAAAATGCTTGCTTATTGTATTTTCGTTTGAGACCCAAGTCCTCTGGGGATGAATCCCAGCGCGTAGGGTTCATAATGTTACTTTTGCGCAAAGAGCCTCAGGAGTGGGCCTTTTCTTTGCAACCTAGTGATACATGCTTCAGATCAGTGGATAGTTTTTTTTCTGCTTTAGGACTATTATATGATGATCCTGACCGTGTCGCATCAGCTGAGACTGAGTTGAGAAGTTTAAAACAAGGATCAGGTAATGTCGAAAAATATTGTACTCATTTTCGTCGTTGGTCCACTCAAACAGGGTGGAACGATTCTGCTCTGAAAAGTCTATTTCTTGCTGGGCTCAGTGAAAGGGTTAAAGACCTGCTAATTGCTTATCCTACACCTGAGGATTTGCAACAGGCTATGCAATTAGCTATACGGGTGGATAGAAGACTGCGTGCTAGGGTTAATGAGAGCAAATCCTCTGCTATGTCAGTTTCTGGTTATGATAATGTGTGTACTAACAGTGGTGAACCGATGGAGATTGGATCGGTGGCACCTCGCTCTCAAGAAAAAGACCGTCGTTTTTCGAAAGGCTTGTGTTTCTATTGCGGAAAATCTGGTCATTTGATTAAAGGCTGTGAGCTTCGTATGAAGAAAGAAAAAAAAATGGTCAGTCATGCCCGTATTGCCTGTTTAAATTCCAAGGGTATATTTTTAGCTGCTTCCACGATTGCTCAGGAAAAATTAATGGAATTTCGGGTGTTTGTTGATTGCGGGTCTACACTGAATGTAATTGATGGGGGATTCGTGGAAAAACTCAATTTAAAACCTGAACCTTTATCATCCCCCATTGCTGTGGTTTCTGTGGATGGTTCCCCTTTGAAGAATATTACTCTCAAGGTCTGTGAATTTCCTCTCACTATTAATGGTGTTCACCATGAGAAATTGGATTTGGTAGTGTTGAATAACTTGCCTTCTCCAGTAATATTGGGATTGCCCTGGTTAAAATGTCACAATCCTGTACTGGATTGGTCTACCAGTGAAATTAAATCCTGGAGCCATAAATGTTATGACAAGTGTTGTAACGGGCGCATTGCAGCTTTGGATAGGGGAGAATTGCTTGTTCCTATTCAGGATTTTTGGAGAGTTTTTTCTGAGAAAGAATCGCAGGTTTTGCCTCCCCATAGAGACTATGATTGTTCTATTGAATTTGTCCCTGGAGCGACTCTTCCTAAAAGTCGTTTATTTAACCTTACTATTCCTGAGAGGAAGGCTTTGGAGGAATACATACAGACAAGTTTGGCCGCCGGTCACATTAGGCCCTCTAAGTCTCCTGTGGCGGTTGGATTTTTTTTTGTAAAAAAAAAGGACGGCGGTTTACGTCCTTGTCTGGATTTTCGTGAGATTAACAAAATTACTGTACGCAATCCCTACCCACTGCCATTGATTCCTGATCTGTTTAACCAGTTATTGGGGGCCAAGTGGTTCTCTAAAATTGACCTTAAGGGGGCATACAATCTGTTGCGCATGAAGGAGGGTGATGAATGGAAGACTGCTTTTAACACTCCTGTGGGTCATTTTGAGAATCTGGTTATGCCTTTTGGTCTTACTAATGCTCCTGCATTTTTTCAGAATCTGATTAATGACATCCTTAAACCTTTGATCGGTAAAAATGTGGTTGTGTATTTGGATGACATTTTGATTTATTCGCCAGATCTGGAGTCTCATTGGCGGAGCGTGCGTGAGGTATTACAGTTATTAATGGACAATTCGCTTTTTGCTAAGCTGGAGAAATGTGAGTTCGCTGTACAGAGAATTAGTTTTTTGGGCTACATTATCTCCAGCAAAGGTTTTGAGATGGATCCGGTTAAGGTTCAGGCTGTGCAGGAATGGCCTAGGCCTATTGGTTTGAAATCGATACAGAGGTTTTTGGGTTTCGCCAATTACTATAGAAAATTCATAAAAAATTTTTCTAGTATTGTCAAACCTCTGACTGATCTCACCAGGAAAGGTGCTGATGCGGTTCAGTGGTCTTCTGAGGCCATTGAAGCTTTTGTGTATCTCAAGGAGAGGTTCACCTCTGCTCCCATCCTTATGCAGCCTGATGTTACTAGGCCGTTTTTGGTTGAGGTTGATGCTTCCTCTGTGGGGGTTGGCGCAGTATTGTCTCAGGATAACGGGGATGGATTACATCCCTGTGCCTTTTTTTCAAAAAAATTTTCGGAGACTGAATTGAATTACGATATTGGTAATCGGGAATTATTGGCTATTAAACTCGCATTTGAACACTGGCGCCACTTCTTGGAAGGTGCGGAATTTCCCGTTCAGGTTCTTACGGATCATAAAAATCTGATATATCTTGATGCTGCCAAGCGCCTGAATGCCCGTCAGGCTAGGTGGGCACTGTTTTTCTCGCGGTTTAATTTCTCCGTTACTTACATCCCTGGTACTAAGAATGTTAAGGCGGATGCCTTGTCTCGCAGTTTTTCTCCCATAGTCGGTGCTGAGAAAGAGGAAAACATTTTACAAGAAGGTGTTGTGATAGCTGCTTTAGACTCCGTTTTGGAAGATGAGATTCTTAAAGCTCAGGAGAATGCCCCATCTAACACTCCTCATGGGAGGTTGTTTGTGCCTGGGACCTTTAGGAGAGATTTGTTTGAGTGTCACGAATCTCGGTTGGCAGGTCATCCCGGAATCTCTGAGACCAAGAGACTGGTGGGTCGCAGTTTTTGGTGGCCTGGATGGCAGAAGGAAGTCATTAAGTGGGTGCGCCAATGTACTATATGTGCTAGATCTAAGTCCTCACATACTCCTGCTGCGGGGTTGCTTTGTCCTTTGGAGGTCCCCAGTGCTCCTTGGACACATTTGGCTATGGACTTTATAACTGACCTTCCCCCCTCTGAGGGTGTTACTGTCATCTGGGTGGTCGTGGACCGTTTTAGCAAGATGTGTCACTTGGTTCCCTTCGTCAAACTGCCCTGCGCTAAAACTCTCGCTAAGGCCTTTGTCAAGGAAATTGTCAGACTTCATGGCGTTCCTACTGACATTGTTTCTGATAGGGGTCCTCAGTTCGTGGCTCGTTTTTGGCGTGCCTTTTGTGACAGGTTGGGAATTCATTTGTCGTTTTCGTCCGGATATCATCCTGAATCTAATGGCCAGACAGAAAGGAAAAACCAGGATGTTGAGCAGTTCTTGCGTTGTTTTGTGGCAGACAATCAAGAGGGGTGGTCTGAGTTTCTGCCACTTGCCGAATTTGCTCTGAACAATCATACATCTTCTTCTGCTGGTTGTTCGCCTTTTTTTTTGTTGTTCTGGGAGACATCCGTCGTTTGGGTCGTTCTCCAAGTTGGGATCTGCCGTGCCTGAGGAGGAGAATTTTTCCGGTGATTTGGAAAGAGTTTGGACGGATGTGCGTGGTAATCTTCAGGAGGCCAACAGAAAATCTAAAGACTACTTTGATAGGAAACGACAGGAGGTTTTGTTCGCTGTTGGTGACATGGTTTGGTTGTCCTCTAGGAATCTGCGGTTGAGGATTCCTTCTAAGAAATTGGGTCCCAAGTTTGTAGGGCCCTTTAAGGTGCTTCAGGTTGTCAACCAATCTGCTGTTAGGTTGGAGGTTCCTACCTCCTGGAGAATTAATCCGGTCTTTCATGTCTCTCTGTTAAAAAAAGCTGTTGTGTCGGATGGTGACGCCTCTGCCTCTGTTCCTCCGGTGGTGGAGGACGGGGAATATGAAATTTCTCGCATCCTTGACTCTAGACGGTATAGAGGTAGTTTGCAGTATCTTGTGGCCTGGAAAGGTTTCGGACCCGAGGATAACTCTTGGGTGAGGTCAGATGATGTTTCCGCGTCCAGACTTATCAGAGCGTTTCACAGGAGATTTCCTGATAAGCCTGGTCCTAGGGGATCCGGAGGATCCTCTTAGAAGGGGGGGTACTGTTAGAACCTTGCTGTTAGGTTTTTTTTCCTTTGCTGGTCACATGACCTTGTTGGCCTATTTAATCCTGCTCCGCCCTTCTGGCTTTGCTGGACTTCATTGTATATCTACTTTCTAGCTAGCCTGTGCTCTGTATCTAACTCTGTTAGTTTGCTTGGTCTACGGACCTCTATGTTCTATCTATTTTGTTTGTTCGTCTGTCTGCTACTATTTCTGTTAGGAGGTGTCCCATATTCCTCCCAGTCCTTAGTACTTGTAGGGATTCCCTCCCCACATCTATAGGTCTCCGTACAGACTAGATTAGGACTTTAGCAGGTCTGATCGCAGGATCAGGTTCCCTGTTACATCGTAGGGATTCAGCTGAGTCCTATAGTAGGGACAGATCTCCTCTCTTTCCTTAGCTTTGGTAGCAGAACATAACAGTTATAGTGGAGCGTCGACTGTAAATCACAGGCGGCTCCTGCACATCTACTGTGCGCCACCATAACTGGGATGTACAATTACTGTAGTCTTGACAAAGAACGCATCTTTAGCGTTCGAAACGCGTTGCCCTGGCTACACTATGTGACTATGGAATCTGTTTTTAAAGAGCTTTTGTCACAATAAAGAAACCTATTTTTTGAACTATTCATGAAGCTGGTAATCCTTTCTCCTTATGCATTGCAAACCGCACTGATTGAAAGAATGGGGAACTTTTATCCCTGACAGGACACTTTTATCCCCATTTTAAAATGGAGCGGCATGTGGTATGTCTGACCGTAGCTCCATTCATCCTCTTTGGGGGCTTCCAGAAAAAGCCAAGTGCAGCCCCTTAGGGAATAAATGGATCAGTGGTCGAGTCGTACTTGCCGCTCCATACTAATGGGGATAAAGGTTGCACATTCTCCAGGTCACAGCATTCAATAACTTATTTATCCTTTGGCCACGTACACACGATCAGCATTTGGTCAGTATTTTACATCAGTATTTGTGAGGAACAATCAGAGGAAAAGTAAAGTAGAAAGATGTCACCACTTCTGCATTTTTCACCCACTCCTGGTTTTGTCTTACAAATACTGATGTAAAATACTGACCATATGCTGAACATGTGAACATGGCCTTAGGAGAGGTGATTACTTGTTTTCACCGTAGAACCCCTGTAAGTGCATATTTGCTACTGTGCAATAGCCACAGGACAGGGAGGCGTTAAACATCCAGGTATTTAATCTCCATTGGAAATCAAGAATCTTCCCCTTATTGATATCAAAGGGAACAAGTGACCTCCATACACAACACAATCCACTATACCAAGACCAATACCACCACATACAAGAGATAAATACCGCCACACCATGACCAGACCACATATTGACCAAATACCACATACAGGCAATTAATACAGTCACACCATGACCAGACCACATATTACCTCCACATAGTGACTGAATAATACTGTCACACCATGACCAGAGCATGTATTACTACCACATAGTGACCGAATAATACCACATACTGTACAAGGAACAAATACCTCCACACCATGACCAGATCATATATTACCACCTCAGTGACCGAATAATACAATACTGATCATTAATAAAAAACACAATACTAATAACATTAATATTACCACTGGTGACATAATACACAGGAGCTCTGTATATAGTGTCGGTGTACAGGTAATACAATGATCACCAGAGACATTACAGCATATACAGAGTACCTATATATGCTGTAATACAGAAATATACAGGTAATACAGTGACCACCTCCATACAGAATTATGGGCCCCATGTAATGCTGCTCCATAGAGTATACTGGCCCAATGTAATGCTGCTCCATACAGTATATTTTCCCCATATGATGCTGCTCTATACAGTATATTGGCCCCATGTAATGCTGCTCCATACTGTATATTGGTGCCATATGATGCTGCTCCATACAGTGTATTGGCCCCATATGATGCTGCTCCATACAGCATATTGGCCACATGTCATGCTGCTCCATACAGTATATTGGCCCCATGTAATGCTGCTCCATACAGTATATTGGCCCCATATGATGCTGCTCCATACAGTGTATTGACCCCATATGATGCTGCTCCATACAGTATATTGGCCCCATATGATGCTGCTCCATACAGTATATTGGCCCCATATGATGCTGTTCCATACAGTATATTGGCCCCCTGTCATGCTGCTCCATACAGTATATTTTCCCCATATGATGCTGCTCCATACAGTATATTGGCTCCATGTAATGCTGCTCCATACAGTATATTGTCTCCATATGATGCTGGTCCATACAGTATATTGGCTCCATGTAATGCTGCTCCATACAGTATATTGGCCCCATATGATGCTGCTCCATACAGTATATTGACCCCATGTAATGCTGCTCCATACAGTATATTGGCCCCATGTAATGCTGCTCCATACAGTATATTGGCCCCATGTAATGCTGCTCCATACAGTATATTGGCCCCATATGATGCTGCTCCATACAGTGTATTGGCCCCATATGATGCTGCTCCATACAGTATATTGGCCCCATGTCATGCTGCTCCATACAGTATATTGGCCCCATATGATGCTGTTCCATACAGTATATTGGCCCCATGTAATGCTGCTCCATACAGTATATTGACCCCATATAATGCTGCTCCATACAGTATATTGGCCCCATGTAATGCTGCTCCATACAGTATATTGGCCCCATGTAATGCTGCTCCATACAGTATATTGGCCCCATATGATGCTGCTCCATACAGTGTATTGGCCCCATATGATGCTGTTCCATACAGTATATTGGCCCCATGTAATGCTGCTCCATACAGTATATTGACCCCATATAATGCTGCTCCATACAGTATATTGGCCCCATGTAATGCTGCTCCATACAGTATATTGGCCCCATGTAATGCTGCTCCACACAGTATATTGGCCCCATATGATGCTGCTCCATACAGTGTATTGGCCCCATATGATGCTGCTCCATACAGTATATTGGCCCCATGTCATGCTGCTCCATACAGTATATTGGCCCCATATGATGCTGTTCCATACAGTATATTGGCCCCATGTAATGCTGCTCCATATAGTATATTGACCCCATATAATGCTGCTCCATACAGTATATTGGCCCCATGTCATGCTGCTCCATACAGTATATTGGCCCCATATGATGCTGCTCCATACAGTATATTGGCCCCATGTAATGCTGCTCCATACAGTATATTGGCCCCATATGATGCTGCTCCATACAGTATATTGGCCCCATGTCATGCTGCTCCATACAGTATATTGGCCCCATATGATGCTGCTCCATACAGTATATTGGCCCCATGTAATGCTGCTCCATACAGTATATTGGCCCCATGTAATGCTGCTCCATACAGTATATTGGCCCCATGTAATGCTGCTCCATACAGTATATTGGCCCCATATGATGCTGCTCCATACAGTATATTGGCCCCATGTAATGCTGCTCCATACAGTATATTGACCCCATATAATGCTGCTCCATACAGTATATTGGCCCCATGTCATGCTGCTCCATACAGTATATTGGCCCCATATGATGCTGCTCCATACAGTATATTGGCCCCATGTAATGCTGCTCCATACAGTATATTGGCCCCATATGATGCTGCTCCATACAGTATATTGGCCCCATGTCATGCTGCTCCATACAGTATATTGGCCCCATATGATGCTGCTCCATACAGTATATTGGCCCCATGTAATGCTGCTCCATACAGTATATTGGCCCCATGTAATGCTGCTCCATACAGTATATTGGCCCCATGTAATGCTGCTCCATACAGTATATTGGCCCCATATGATGCTGCTCCATACAGTATATTGGCCCCATGTAATGCTGCTCCATACAGTATATTGGCCCCATGTAATGCTGCTCCATACAGTATATTGGCCCCATATGATGCTGCTCCATACAGTATATTGGCCCCATGTAATGCTGCTCCATACAGTATATTGACCCCATATAATGCTGCTCCATACAGTATATTGGCCCCATGTCATGCTGCTCCATACAGTATATTGGCCCCATATGATGCTGCTCCATACAGTATATTGGCCCCATGTAATGCTGCTCCATACAGTATATTGGCCCCATATGATGCTGCTCCATACAGTATATTGGCCCCATGTCATGCTGCTCCATACAGTATATTGGCCCCATATGATGCTGCTCCATACAGTATATTGGCCCCATGTAATGCTGCTCCATACAGTATATTGGCCCCATGTAATGCTGCTCCATACAGTATATTGGCCCCATGTAATGCTGCTCCATACAGTATATTGGCCCCATATGATGCTGCTCCATACAGTATATTGGCCCCATGTAATGCTGCTCCATACAGTATATTGGCCCCATATGATGCTGCTCCATACAGTATATTGGCCCATATGATGCTGCTCCATACAGTATATTGGCCCCATGTAATGCTGCTCCATACAGTATATTGGCCCCATATGATGCTGCTCCATACAGTATATTGGCTCCATGTAATGCTGCTCCATACAGTATATTGGCCCCATATGATGCTGCTCCATACAGTATATTGACCCCATATAATGCTGCTCCATACAGTATATTGGCCCCATGTAATGCTGCTCCATACAGTGTATTGACCCCCATGATGCTGCTCCATACATTGTATCGGCCTCCATGATGCTGTTCCATACAGTATACTGGCCCACATGATGCTGCTCCATACAGTATATGAAGAACAAATAAAGTAGCACACTGTAACACTGAGTATATAGATATGAAATATGAAATATGAATAACATAACTGCTGTAGAAAATAGAAATAAATGAAAAATTTTTTGAAAATTTATTTTTAGCGCATGTAAATATGAAGTATGAAAAATGAATAGCATTACTGCTGTAAATAAATGAGAAATCTTAGCGTATAAATTGGCCAATTCATGTGTCCCTGACAGCCGCGGTAAGGCGTTTCTCGATGTCAGGACCTACCAATGTGAATACCTCTCTAAGAGACCTCTGTCTGATTATGTGTACCTCTTAGAGAGGTATTCACATTGGTAGGTCCTGACATCGAGAAACGCCTTACCGCGGCTATCAGGGACACATGAATTGGCCAATTTATGTGCTAAGATTTCTCATTTACTTACAGCAGTAATGCTATTCATTTTTCATACTTCATATTTACATGCGCTAAAAAAAAAATTTCAAAATTTTTTTCATTTATTTCTATTTTCTACAGCAGTTATGTTATTCATATTTCATATTTCATATCTATATACTCAGTGTTATTTGTTCATTATATATGGAGGTAGCTGCTCTTAGTAAGCACCTGTTCACACCTATTTTTTGTAGTGGAAGTGCCGTCATTTTCTTTGTTGTCCATACAGTATATGGGCCTCCATGATGCTGCTCCATACAGTATATGGGCCCCCATGATGCTGCTCTATACAATATATTGGACCCCATGATGCTGCTCCATACAGTATTTGGCCCCCATGATGCTGCTCCATACAATATATGGGCCCCCATGATGCTGCTCCTTACATTATATGGGCCCCCATGATGCTGGTACATACAGTATATGGGCCCCCATGATGCTGCTTCATACAGTATATGGGCCTCCATGCTGCTGCTTCATACAGTATATGGGCCTCCATGCTGCTGCTTCATACAGTATATGGGCCTCCATGCTGCTGCTTCATACAGTGTATGGGCCCCCATGATGCTGCTCCATACAGTATATGGGCCCCCATGATGCTGCTCCATACAGTATATGGGCCTCCATGATGCTGCTCCATACAGTATATGGGCCTCCATGATGCTGCTCCATACAGTATATGGGCCCACATGATGCTGCTCCATACAGTATATGGGCCCCCATGATGCTGCATACATAAAAAAAATCAAATACCTCTCCCGTTCCCTGCAGGTTTGGTGTACTCAGCACGTCGTCTTCTGACTCTGCAGTGCTCAGAGCAGAGTGCGGTAGTGATGTCACCTCGCCCTCTGCCCTGAGACGTCAGAATCAGAAGACGCTAACATCACTGGAGCTGCAGGGAACGAGGAGGATAGGTAAGTATTTGAGGAGGAGAGGTGGGGGCGGGGGCTCTCCCTCCTGAAGGGGGCGCTCCCCCTCTCCGTAGGGGGCTCTCCCTCCCCCGACTCATAGGCCCAGTAGCGTGCCGGTGTCCCTCAACCCCGGGGCCCCAACACTTACTTGGGTGCGCCTAGTGGCGGTGACGCCGGCCATGGTCATCACGGCGGGTCAGGCTGCATGCGCGTTCTCCTGCCACCCGCACTTTTAAAAGGCCCATGTCCTTACAAAAAAAGTTTTTTTTCCTCTCCTTCTGTGGGGCCCACCTGGCATTTCACCGGCATTCCGCCAGGCCAGTCCGACCCTGTCCTTATTTTTCAAGTCCAAATGGTTATTTAATACTTTTAACTCCTTCCTCTGCCCACCACTGCCCCCTCCAACCCCCTCATCTCTGCCGAGGACAAGACAAATGGGCAAGGCACGTAGCAAGGGACGGGGAACTGGACGTGATGGTGATGGTGCATGCAGAGGCCGAGGACAAGGCCGTGGGCAAGCTGAAATTGTGCCACAACAAACACCCACATCTTCTCGCCCGACCTTACTGTCCCAACTGCTAGGGGACCGCAGCACACCACTATTGAACCCAGAGCAGTGTCAAAAGGTTGTTGGTTGGATAGCGGATAATGCTTCCAGTCACTTAGCCGCCACCACCACCCTGTCTTCCACACGGTCAAGTCTCAGTAGCCGTGAGTCTGGACCGCATATTCCTCACCCTGATCCTCCTTCCTCCCACCATGCCAAGCGCCCAGAGACAACTGATCCCACACATGGACACTCTGAAGAGCTGTTCACTTTTACATTCATAGATTCGGGCCTCTCACCCGGTCCACTTGAAGCGGGGCAAGATGCATACCAGGATGGGGGTTCAGAGGGTGCCATGCATACCAGGATGGGGGCTCAAGGGGTGCCATGCATACCAGGATGGGGGCTCAAGGGTTGCCATGCATACCAGGATGGGGGCTCAAGGGGTGTCATGCATACCAGGATGGTGTATAAAGGGGTGCCATGCATACCAGGATGGGGGATAAAGGGGTGCCATGCATACCAGGATGGGATGGGGGCCACTTATACCAGGAAGGAGAGGCCATACATACCAGGATAGAGGATATTAACAGAATTGAGGGACATTACCCCAATGCCAGTGTCAGCAGCAGACCCCCTCCCCCATAACAGGGCATCAGGACCACATTTTTTGCTTACATTTTTTCTTCCTATTTTTCTCCTTTAAAACCTAGGTGCGTCTTATGGTCCGGTGCGTCTTATAGTCCGAAAAATATGGTAGTTAAAAATGCCATTGCATCTTACTGGAAAAAAACGGATGTACCTATCTTTTCAGTTATTAAAGAAAAAATGGCTCTACATAAATTATATGAATACTGATTTGCAAACTCTAATAATAACCTTAACAAATATTTCAAAAAATGAACAAAGTGGCCTGAAATATATTACTGATTGTTACTTAAATTATTAATACATATACTTATTAGATTTAATTGGATATCTATTATATTACGACTAAGTTGTTCTATAACCAAATTTTGATTTTCATCTTAATTTACTTGTTGTAATACTATATATTCTACTGTTTATTCAATTTTGAGTTCTCCTTCCCCTTATCCATTTTCCCACACTTATCCATTACTCTCCCGTCCCCCATATATTCCTCTATTCCCTAACCATATCCCTACCCCTTGAACTGTTATAAAATATTAATAAAAATGATTGAAAACAAACATAGTGTCACAGGGACAACTGTAAATCAATGTACAAGGTAAAAAATCCTACGATGTGCCACGTCATATCCTTCACAACCCTGAAGGTTTAAATCATGTGATATCTAGCCTCCGTCAACCATTGGTACAGTGATCACTTAAAAGGTCCAGCGTCCCTCTCCTCTGACACGGCCCTGAGGAAGTGTGGACAAAATGCGTGTCGGGGAAGAGGGATGCAGGACAAACCCTGTCTCACACTCCACTGTGTAAGTGGCACAATGCTATTAGCAATACATTTTACCAGGGGCGTACATAGGATTCATGGGGCCCCATAGCAGAAGTTCAAATTGGGCCCCCCCCCAAAAAAAAATGTAAATAATTGTCGGTGTCACAGAAGAGCAGATCACACAACCTTCCAGCCTTTACATAGTAATTTTCCTCCTGCTGACGTCCTAGACCCCTCTTTCATTGTCCCATGAAGTGTGATACCAACAAAAGTGTCCCCCAAACACAGTATGATACCCCCATGGTGAATTCCTCCACATGCGCAGTATAATGACCCTACTGTACCTCACCTCAACTACCAGGGCAAAGTTTGCTGACCCCAACACAGTATGATCCCCCAATTGTGAGCTCTAGAACTAGAGAGGATGGTAGGTAAAAAGGGAGGGTGTTATATATAATAAAAGATGAAACTATATAACTAAGGACGGCGCTATACATAATAAGCGAGTACACTATATACTAAGGGCGTATGCTATACATAATAAGTGATTACACTATGTACTAAGGGACTGTGCTATACATAATACGGCTATATTCCTGCATTTGTGTGCAGTGTCAGTGTGCTACCCTGTTTTACAGACGCATTGAGCATGTCCTATTGTAATCCTCAAAATCGGATCAGAACAGGACATTCTCTGATCCTCACAGATCTCATTCTCAGATCCGTGATCCGTGATCTATAAAACTCTACAAGTCCGTGGACCATCCGATAAAAAAATCTGACATTTTACACAAATGTGAGAATGCAGCCTAAGGGATTTTACATGTAACATTATCACTCCAAGTCATACAGCGCAGATACAGAATAATATTTACATCCAGGCACTTACCGCTGACGTCTCGCCTGATCAGAGTCGGTTTCTGCTGCTTCTCCATCTGGTCAGACCTTCATGTCGACATCTCCCAGTCACGATTCGTCTTGTCATGATGATCTCCAGCCTAGATAATAACAAGGTCACATATATTGTATATATACATGTGTCTCTCCTGCACTGCGCCCCTGAATACAGGTCTGTTATCCCCCATTAATATACTAGGGGTAGCCACTTAGTAATCAAAATATAAAGTGATAAGCAGCACTGTGCCCCCCATTAACTATAATCTCCACCTGCCAATAATATAAATTATTCAGTCTCTGTGACTCTCCCCAATTAACTGTAAGGCTATGTGCACACGGAAAATATACAAGCGCCCCCATCATTGCTCTGTCCCAGCACCTCCATCATTGCTCTCTCCCAACACCCCCAACATTGCTCTGTCCCAGCACCCCAGTCATTGCTCTCCCAGCACCCTTGTAATTGCTCTCTCCCAGCACCCCCCGTCATTGCTCTCTCCCTGCACCCCCGTCATTGCTCTCTCCCTGCACCCCATCATTGTTGTCTCCCAGCATCCCCATCATTGCGCTCTCCGAGCACCCCCATTATTGCTCTGTCCCAGCACCACTATCATTGCTCTCTCCCAGCACCCCCATCATTGCTCTCTCCCAGCACCCCCGTCATTGCTCTCTCCCAGCACCCCCGTCATTGTTCTCTCCCTGCACCCCGTCATTGCTCTCTCCGAGCACCCCTATCATTGTTCTCTCCCAGCAACCCCCGTCATTACTCTCCCAGCACCTCCATCATTGCTCTCTCCCAGCAACCCATCATTGCTCTCCCCATCCCCGTCATTGGTCTACTAATCCCCATCATTGCTCTCCCCGCCCCATCAGTCCCATCACTGCTCTTCCCAGCCCCACCATTGCTCTCCCCAGACCCATCAGCGCTCTCCCCAGCCCCATCAGCCCCACCATTGCTCTCCCCAGCCCCACCATTGCTCTCCCCAGCCCCATCAGCCCTACCATTGCTCTCACCAGCCCCATCAGCCCCACTTTTGCTCTCTCCAGCCCAGTCATAACCATTATTGCTCTCCCCAGCGTTTCAGTAAAAATAAAAAAAAAAACACTTACCCCTCTGCCCGTTCCCCCGCAAGCTGCATCATCACTGCTCTTCCCAGCCCCACCATTGTTATCCCCAGCCGCACCAGCCCCACCATTGCTCTACCCAGCCCCATCAGCCCCCTTATTGTGCTCTCCAGCTCCATCAGCCCCATTATTGATCTCACCAGCGTTTCAGTAAAAAAAACAAAAAAAAAAACACTTACCTCTCTGCCCCCGCAGGCCGCTGCAATTTCCTCCCTCACACAGGCCCGCGCTGCATGATGATGTCATCAAGGAGCGCGTGCCTGTGTAAGGGAGGAAGCGGCGGGCAGGAAGCAGAGGATGGATCTCTGCAGCTCCGCTGCCATTCTGTCCTGTCAGCAGCGGGGATGCAGGGATCGCTCCCTGCCCGCCACGAGCAGGGAGACGCTGCACCGGCGGGCCCCCCGGCACAGCTGCACCAGCAGCGATATGTCCGCCCCTGGACTGCTATGGGGCCCCCCAGCTCACGGGCCCCATAGCAGTCGTGTGGTCTGCCTCCATTAGTGGTACACCACTGCATTTTACCTATTTTTGATTGCATCTAGCAGGGCTTTTGTACATCAGAGGCAGTCCATGTTTTCCAGGCGTGCGGTATTGCATGTATAGCCATACATGTTGTGAGTTTCTAACAAGCATATAAACTGCTTTTCACCTCGACTCTTTCGCTTCTGTGAACACTAAGTTATATACATGCTCTGTAGTAGCCCTGTCATTTCCAGACATTGGTGTATTATAATTCTGAGCATTATAATTCTCCATACACATGCACTTTAAGGGTTTATTATGTATTTATCTCTTGATTGGTGACTTTGAAGCAGGGTTTATTTTGTTTTTGTTTAACCACTGGACCACCCCAATTAATGAACAATTTCCTTCTTTGACATGCACATGCACTTTGGATAGTTTCAATCCTTGGAATCGTTGGATTATGTAATGGTATAGGTTACTCTGCAGTGACTATCTCTGCTAGGTTGTTCTATGCTATTTTGTGGGGTGCACCAGGAGATAATATTCATGCATACTGGGTTGGCATTTCTTACCATCCCTCAAACAAGAGGCATCTGTTTTTATTTTATGTATGTGTTTGGTAATGTCTATGATATTGTTCAGTAAAATCATTTGTTTTTTATACACACTAACTTGAAGTGCTCACTTTTGTCTACTTGGTCTCCTTGATGTAAGGATTTTTACCTAGTGGTACAGATTGATTTACACATATTCATTATATATCTGCAAACTTTCTCATAAAATTCAAACCTGATAAATGCTTCTTGCACGAGTATTCAAACTCTACAGACTAGTATATGGCAGAGGCACATTCTGTAGCGATTCTAGCTTTATGTTTATTGAAGAAAAATAATTACAGGCACATATAAATCCCCCTATTAATAATCATTTATTACACATAAAAAAATTACAATCAGTAATATGATACCATGGGGACCCCGTGCAAGAAATATTGATAATCAAGATAAAATATAACATACTGTAGAAATGTCAGTGATTCCCATATACAGCACTAGGAATGAATGTGTGAACTGCCGTTACATTAAAGATGGGACAATTGCAGAAATACACTTGCATTTTTTTGTTGGGTGCATTTTAAGGTGTGAAAGTGAAGGAGTTATAGATTTAATTCAGTGCCCATGTTCAAAGCAATATATTGGCAGGACTCTGAGACCTCTTAAAAAAGGAGAGGAGAACAGATTAATAAGAATAGAAATTTTTTTTTGTTAAACATGCACTTTCAATCATTTCAAAACATTTCATAACAGCAATTCAAATGGCTATATCTATATACGAGTATAGGAGGAAATAATCTATCACAAATGTCCGGAGCTGAATCTAGAAAGAAATTAGGCTTTAAAACACTAGCGCCGAAAAAAGGGGAGTGGGTATTGCTGGAAGCTGCTGATAGATTAGCGGGTCCTGTGTGAAAACCCGTAAGGAAGAATGGCTACTAGATAAAGGATTGATACTATCACGCTAAACAGCGGCTGAACAGAGCAGGATGAATGAAAGGAATAACAGACATAGAAATAATGTTTCACCAAAATGAGTTGAATGTCCCCCTTTCTTGGTATGTAAATTTGTCTTAAGATTACCGGATAATGATTTGCAGCTATGAAAGTTAATAGATGATTCCCTGGGTTGCGATGATCTATGGATAATTGGTCGGGTGGTAGCTAGCTTCTGGTACAGATAGAGGCAGCTAGTGATTGGACGTTTTCCATCTATATATCCTCCTCTTACCATTTTTTTTCACCCTTCCATTGACACGACAACATTATTACTGAACACATAAGCTCTATCCTTTATATATACAGTATATAATTGCAAGGGAAAATGCTTTTTAAAAAAAGGTTTTAAAAAATTAATTATTAATTTAATTTAATCTTTTTTTATTTTTTATATTCTATATATATTTAAATTTTTAATGATTTATTGTACTACAGTGCTGCTCACCATTCTTGTCACGCCTTCATTTTTTCGTAGACTGTACAATATCTTCAGAAATAAATGGAAATGTACCAAAGTTATATCCTCAGGATTTGTGGTCCAAAGTAATACAACAATACAATATTGTTTTTCAACTTCAATGTTGCAATATCAAAGAAAAAACTGAATGTGCCACAATAATGGCACCCCTAATTAATACTTGGTTGCACACCCTTTGTCATTGCTGACAGCCTCCAGACATTTCTTGTAGCCATCTGTAAGCTTCTTGCACTTCTCAGCTGGAATTTTCTCCCACTCTTCCTTTGCAGTTTGTTCAAGCTCTTGAATGTTTGCAGGGTTCTTTTTCCCAATGGCAGATTTCAGCTCACCCCTAAGATTTTCAATGGGATTGAGGTCAGGACTAGTATTGAGGGATACCTTCCGATATCAGGAAATATCGGATCGGATTGGATCGGGCCGATACCCAAAAAGTATCGGATATCGCCGATTCCGATACCGGAAACCAATGCAAATCAATGGGACACAAATATCGGAATGAAAATAAACCCTTTCTTTCCTTGTAGGTTAATTCTACATGAAGGAAAACAACTAACAATAATGTAGAATGTATTGGTGGAGGTGGTTGCCCAAATCGATGGGAACAGTGCTCACAGTGAAACATGAAAAGCCGGCAATTCATCAGTGGCATACACCGGTACCCGACAATTTAGAACAGAAAGAATAGAGCTTCACACATAGATTAGATAGAAACATGTCAGTCACATATATATGAAGTACAGTGACAGTGTTGCTTACTGTACTTGTCATTTAGTGTAAAGGATTTATTTAAAAAAATATTAGTGTTTTAATGCACCGTCTCTTTAAAAAAGCCGGCCGGCAATTCAGCAGCGGTACCCGACAATTTATAACAGAAAGAAAGAGCATCACACATAGATTTGATACATAGAAACATGTCAGTCACATATATAAGAAGTGCAGTGACAGTGTTGCTTACTGTACTTGTCATTTAGTGTAAAGGATTTATTTAAAAAAATCTTAGTGTTTTCATGCACCGTCTCTTTAAAAAAGCCGGCCGGCAATTCAGCAGCGGTACCCGACAATTTACAACAGAAATAATAGAGCATCACACATAGATTAGATAGATAGAAACATGTCAGTCACATATATAAGAAGTACAGTGATAGTGTTGGTTACTGTACTTGTCATTTAGTGTTAAAATAAAGGATTTATTAAAAAAAAAATTGGCGTGGGGCACCCCGTAATTTTAGTCTCTAGCGGAGGTTAAGCAGACAGCTAGGGCAGATGTTTGAAGCCTGGGAACTGGGTAATACCCACGGAGCTTCCCAGGCTACTAATATCAGCCCCCAGCTGAATACCTAGCCTTTACTAGCTATTAAGATGGGGGACCCCCCCCAAAAAATGACGTGGGGTCCCCCCTATTTTAATAGCTAGCAAAGGCTAGGCAGACAGCTGGGGGCTGATATTAATAGCCCAGGAAGGGTGCCATGAATATTGGCCCCCTCCCAGGCTAGAAACACCAGCCGTCAGCCACCCCAGAAATGGCGCATCCATAGGATGCGCCAATTTTGGCACTTAGCCTCGCTCTTCCCACTGCCCTGTAGCGGTGGCAGTGGGGTAATAGGGTTGGAGTTGATGTCAGCTTATAATGCCAGCTGACATCAAGCCCAGGTTAGTAATGGAGAGGCGTCTATAAGACACCCCCATTACTAACCCCATAGTCAAAGTTAAAAAAAAAACACAAACACCCAGAATAAAGTCCTTTAATTGAAATAAAGACACAATTCTTTATTGTTCTAAATTAAACCTTACTTACCATCACGCCCATTCCAGCTGAAGCCAACGATCTCCTGCAATAAAAGAAAAATAATAAAGCAACATCATCCTTACCTTTCGATGGCTCCCAGGACAGCTCCAGCTCTGCTACATGGAGATGACAGGCTGGATCGCAGCAGAAAGCTGCCATCCAGCATGTCATCCCGCAGACACTGAGAAGCACAGGCATGCTTGCGCTCCTCAGTGTCTGACTGTGACGGCATCCCGATGAGCCAACAATGAACTCAGCTCACCTCATGCACGTCACTGATAGCGTGGGAGAATTCTCCTGCGCATACGGTGAGCGTGAGAGACTCGGCTCATCGGGATGCCGTCACAGCCTGATACTGAGGAGCGCAAGCATGCCTGCGCTTCTCAGTGTCTGCGGGATGACAGGCTAGATGGCAGCTTTCTCCTGCGGTCCAGCCTGTCATCTCGATGTAGCAGAGCTGGAGCTGTCCTGGGAACCATCGAAAGGTAAGAATGATGTTGCTTTATTATTTTTCTTTTATTGCAGGAGATCGTTGGCTTCAGCTGGAATGGGCGTGATGGTAAGTATGGTTTAATTTAGAACAATAAAGAATTGTGTCTTTATTTCAATTAAAGGACTTTATTCTGGGTGTTTGTGTTTTTTTTTAAATACTTTACTAGAAATTCATGGCGGTCATGTCTAATATTGGCGTGACCCCATGAATTTCGGGCTTAGGGCCAGCTGATAATGCCAAGCTGGCCCTAACCCCTTTATTACCCAGTGAGCCACCGCACCAGGGCCCTGGATGAGTTGGGTACAGCGCCAGAAGATGGCGCTTCTATGAACGCGCCATTTTCCGGGGTGGCTGTGGACTGCAATTTGCAGCGGGTGGGGCCCAGAAAGCTTGGGCCTCCCTGTGCTGCAGATTCCAGTCCCCAGCTGCCTAGTTGTACCTGGCTGGACACAAAAATAGGGCGAAGCCCCACGTATTTTTTTTTTAATTTTTTCATGAAATTCATGAAATAATTAAGAAAAAAAGGGCTTCCCTATATTGTTGTGTCCGGCCAGGTACAAATAGGCAGCTGGTGGTTGGGGGCAGCCCGTTGCTGCCTGCTGTACCTGGCTGGACACAAATATAGTGCGAAGCCCCACGTCAATTTTTTTTTAATTATTTCATGAAATAATTAAAAAAAAGGGCTTCCCTATATTGTTGTGTCCGGCCAGGTACAAATAGGCAGCTGGAGGTTGGGGTCAGCCCGTTCCTGTCTGCTGTACCTGGCTGGACACAAATATAGTGCGAAACCCCACATCAATTTTTTTTTAATTATTTCATGAATTTCCTGAAATAATTAAAAAAAAATTGCCTATTTGTACCTGGCTGGACACAAAAATAGGGCGAAGCCCCACGTATTTTTCTTTTTTAAACTTATTTCATGAAATTCATGAAATAATAAAAAAAAAGGGGCTTCCCTATATTGTGTCCGGCCAGGTACAAATAGGCAGCTGGGAGTTGGGGGCAGCCCGTTCCTGGATTCTGTACCTGGCTCGCATACAAAAATATGGCAAAGCCCACGTCAAAATTTTTGGGAAAAATTAATTAAAAAATAAATATTAATTTAGGGACTGCATCTTTATTAACCCCTCAAGTGTCATTTAGTGTTAAAATAAAGGATTTATTAAAAAAAAATTGACGTGGGATCCCCCATAATTTTAGTCTCTATCGGAGGTTAAGCAGACAGACAGCTGGGGCAGATGTTTGAAGCCTGGGAAGGGGGTAATACCCATGGAGCTTCCCCGGCTACTAATATCAGCCCCCAGCTGAATACCTAGCCTTTACTAACTATTAAAATGGGAGACCCACCCAAAAAAATGACGTGGGGTCCCCCCTATTTTAATAGCTAGCAAAGGCTGGACAGACAGCCTGGGGCTGATACTAATAGCCCAGGAAGGGTGCCATGAATATTGGCCCCCTCCCAGGCTAGAAACACCAGCCGTCAGCCACCCCAGAAATGGCGCATCCATAGGATGCGCCAATTCTGGCACTTAGCCTCGCTCTTCCACGCTGCCCTGGTGCGGTGGCAGGGGGTAATAGGGTTGGTTTTCATGTCAGCGCCAGCTGCCACGAAGCCCAGGTTAGTAATGATGGGCGTCTATAAGACACCCCCATTACTAACCTGAAACATTTAAGTGTGACAAAGATGCAAAAGAATAAGAAATCAGGAAGGGGGCAAACACTTTTTCACACCACTGTATGTGTGAAGTGTAAAGTAAATTCTACAAGGTTTTCTATATATTGAGAAAATATAAATCTGATAACTGTGACTTGCATTTGTATTTATCCCTCCGGAGTAAATAGTCTGTAGGACCACCTTTCGCTGCAATTACTGCTGCAAGTCTTTTCAGGTATGTCTCTACCAGCTTTGCATCTAGAAGTGACATTTTCTCCCATTCTTCTTTGTAAATGCTCTATCTCAGTGAGATTGGATGGAGACGTCTGTGAACAGCAATTTCAAGTCTTGCCACAGATCCTCAATGGGATTTCGGTCTGGCCTTTGGGCCATTCACACTCATGAATCTGCGGTGAGGGGTTCAGCATGAGGCTGCGGTATGTGCATTGCATTACACACATCTATTGCCTGGTACATTCTCATACTTACCACAATGCTCTTCAATTCTAGAAAATGTCAATCTGACATTTACAGAGTCACTTTTATCCCAAGTTTCAGAGCTACAACTAGAAGATGATTCCAAAAGTATAGTATCCAGAATATTAGTAATATACAGTGATCAGAAAAATAAGATTATCCCAAGATAATAGGACAAAACGCCAACATAAAGTGTCATGCAGTGCTCCATCATTAGTGGCAAATGCTGCCCATGTCAGTAATGTCATACAGAGCCCATAAGAATATATTCACCACCAATATTATAAACCCAGGTATGACAATAGTCATTATGGCACATTATACCGATACATGTGTAGGCTCCGCATGGTGCTGGAATTCAGAAGTTCAAAGTGCACATTTCTTATAGCTCCTATATTGTACATATGGCAACTATATGGCACAGTTGAATGGCATTACCCATATGGGCAGTTCATGGCACTAGTTATATTCACAGTATATGGTAACAGAATTGTATCCACCTGTATTTTATATTTAATGTGCTGTCTATAAAAGGATAGTTTTTTACATCAGTCAGATTAATTACATTATTAAAAGGCTATACGCAATTTCTTAATTGGGTAAAATTGCAAAGTGCTTGTAAAAATAGGGAACTTTGCAAATAACCCCTTTTTAAAAATTCTCTTCATTTCTCATGAGAGGAGGTATTTTGAATTCTAGAATTTGCTTGTTGCCTAGGTCAGCCACCATTCTGTCTGTCAGAGTTGACTGTTCTCCCAAACAAGGAGGACAGCGCTTACAACTTGTTTCCCATGGAGCTTGTGAGTGCTGCTGAGAAGCTGTCTAGATACCAGGATTCAGCCACCTTCAGGGTCCTTGAGCTCCTCCAATGCCTCATGCCACATCCAAGCACTGATTTTACAATACATACTGCTTATAGTATTATATATTATTATGCAAATCTGTTAGCCCAGATGAGGCTGGTGTACTTGTCAGCATATGCATAAGGATGGCTGTATAATCCTTTGTGAAACTTTTCCTTTATCACATTAAAATAAGGATACAATGCTCCTCTTAACATCAGGATTGCACAGCCATCCTGATGTGAATTTTCAGAGTACGTACATCAGCCCCATCTGGTCCGAGATCTGATTAATAGTATTTTTACAGTTTGCTTTGTGAAACCTGGTCATATAACTGCTTGAACGTGTGAGTGCTGTTCTGTAAGAGGACGGACACCGAGACAGCTTGAGATACTGCGGAGGAGCCTTCCAGCAGGTGGTGTAAAGTTTGGAAAGTGGAAGCCCAGCGTAAATGTTTTTGCCAGTCATCTATCTGTGGTGAAGCTGTTCCCCTATTTAAGAGTATTTGTAGTTATGAAGCATGTTGGCGTCTCGGAGACTCTGTGGCCAGTAAGCTTGTTGCCTCTTTTCAGTAACATTATCCTAAACTGTCACCAGTATGTGCCTGAATTACTTCTGCCGTCCTTTAGTGGTGACACCAGATACCAGTCTGCCACCAATGTCATTGTATCCTAAAGAAATGTCCTAAAGCATTCCCACCCCATAATCACACTGTGCCTTACAGGCATTTAGTGTTCATAGAGAAGGTCGTCTACTCTGGAGCAATGGACATCATGAAGCTTCACTAGAAGAGCATCTATCCCTTCTGTAGTAAGCCCAATTATTCTATGCATTACAGCTATTTAGTTACACAGCAAATATGTAATTCTACATTGAAAGCTCAGGCCAGAAGTGGCATGCTGGGTCATTTAATAAGGGTCTGTGTTATTGAAGCAAATTGTTTCCATTAAAATTGTACTAAGTATTATTTTTAAGTCAAAGTAAAATGTATAATACAAAAGCGTCAACATGATCTTTATCAAACATTCACTGTGAAAAATAATAATGTGACATAAGAAAAAAATATGAAGAACTTCCAATATACATCTAAGACAAAATGTATAAACTAGAATATAGTGAATAAGCGAATACTATTGAGAAGCGAATATCAAGTATAAGCAAATAATCCTCATTAGGGTTTAGCAAAAAATTACAAAAACATGCTAATATGCCGAGACACTAGCAATGACTAATCTAGAATTCAGCAGAAAGAACAATCTGTGTGCACCAAATGTGGAATTAAATTACAAATAACTCCAGTCCATATATTGATAATACAATTTATCACAGGAAAATAGTTATATGTGAAAAAAGTATGTAGTATAGTGTAAAAAATATAACCCACCAATATTATTACTATTGGCAAATAAAATCCTTGTGTCCGGTCTAGGAGGGCTGTATTTCCCTATTTACACTAATAAAAAGCGCGATCATTGCCTTGTCATTTCCTATAGTATTAACACCAGAATGAGTATCCACAGCGGCATCTCAAGTTCAGACTTACACTATTTTTGATGGACTAGAAGCCAAGGGCATGTTCACATGTTGCATTTTTGCCGTATTTTCAAAAGTTATTTCCGCACGTTCTTTGCATGAAAAAACGCAGTGTTTTAATGTACTAGCAAAGTCAATGAGATTTATGGAATCTCATGTACATTCTGCTTATTTTTTCCTTGCAGATTTGAAGAAGTTTCATATCTTCTGCATGTCAATTCTTGAAGCGTTTTTGCACATATTTTAGGCAGCATTTTACCCGCCAACACTCTAGTATTTCTTTTCCTCTACAAATAATAACCGTGTGCACATCCCCTAAATGCTGCAAAACAGCGTCAGAAGGAAAATGGTGGCAAAGAGCGTTCTGCAAAACAGCAAACTCACACATGTGGGTTTTCTAAGAAGCCATTATAGTAACTAGAAATTATTCTTTAGAAACCTATAGTTGTCATTACGTGTAAATATTACTATCGAGATTGCTGCAAAGTATATTCAAGTCTTAACCTGAAAATGTGAAAAAGATCTGGATATTTGAGTCTTTCTATAGGAAAAAAGGCAGCAGAAAAGCTAAAATAAACCTCTATCTGTGAGCTTGGCCTAATACTATGTGATATGATGAGAATAAAATAGAAAAACACCAATATCTGATAACTCATATATATGACTGCTTATGGTCAATTCCTATCACATGACCAGTGAGCACATTGGAATGTTGCCGGTTGGCAGTTGGAGAGTTGCGGTTGGCTTGCATGCGGATGAGGAGGAGCTGCCTTCAGCAAAGCGACATTATGGAGATTAAAGAGGAGGACTTTAGGATGAGAGGGAAGAAAAGGAGAAGAAATGTTTTGGACTCATCGGATGATGAGAAGCCGTCCATCAAGAAGAGCCATAGGAGAGGAGAGAAGAGAAATGGCTCAGAGTTGGAGATCGTCTCTCAGAAGATTGATCACCAAGGCCAGAAAGAAGAACAGGAATGTCATCAGGAGGTCCTAGCTAGAAGAAGTGGAGCCAAGAGGAGAAGACAAATCTTTGGCTCATCACATGAAAGCTCTTCAATCAAGAAAGAAGAAGAAGGGCAGAAGACCACCAAGGGCACAGGTAATACTATACATCAGCTTACCACAGGGAGCACCATGACATGTAGCTTCTCATGCCCACACTTACAGATCAGGGCAATGTTGTCACTTTACACAAGTTACACATCTTTTAAATCTGACAGGTGGAGGATGTGATACATGAGCAAGATCTGAAGCTGGAGGGTTGTAGAACTGTTCCCCAGTCCATTTATATATATGTATATATTCAGTACTTTGTTAAACCCCTACATGATCAGGCCATTTTTCCCCATTCTTGCCAAGGCACATTTTTTTCTTATTTTCATACATATGGTTTAAAAAACTGTAAAAAATTGTAATGTTTGGATATTTAAATATTTTTTTGTGAAACATCGAGTCTAAATTTTACAATATTTTAATATTATTTTATTTTTTTTCTGGTAATATCTGTAGTAAATAAAGGATTTCTGTGCTTGTGTTATTTTTATATATTAGTTACATGGTTTTTTGTTAGGGATGGGGCTTGTAAATGCAATTTGGATAGTCATTGTTTTTTTATTTATTTTTTCCTGGTTTTTTTGCTCTTTATTTCAATGATTTTACACAGGGGTTGTCTTAACTTTTGAAACATTTGATTTTTTTCTTGCTTGAATGGATAAAAAAAATTGCAATATGGTTTCATTAAAATAAAATTGAGTCGTTTGCCTCCTATAGTCTTTGTGTTGCGCTGTCTATTGCTGGCTGCAGAATTAGTTAATGAGGTTGACCATTTTATCTTTACTTTAACAGATGTGTTGGGGACATGATTTTGTGGCATTTACTATGATATACTGTAGGTATGTCAGATTCTCCTCCTGCTCTTGTTACTGCAGCTTTCCTTACAGACTGCCCAGCTCTCTAGTCTATAATATGGCTGCTGGTGGAGGAGCAGTGACCAGACCTGTCCGTCAGTCTACTTCACTATAAAAGCATCTTTCTCATGGGAGGTTCTCAATAGGACAAGGCTGATGGAGTGGTCTGGTTACATGCTCCTCCATCAGTGACCATTGTATGGACTGGAGAGCTGTGCAGTATGTGAGGAAAGCTGAACTAACAAGTGCAGGAGGAGAACCTGCCATACTTATATAATAGTAATTGTTAATAAACCTGTGTCCCAAACACATCTGCTGGTATATTGATCCTAGTTACAGGGGACATTCAACCTACTGCCTATATAGCAGGGTTGACTGGGTCTCCTAGGACCCAGAAGCTCTTGCTCTTTCTCTACACCCGGCCATCACATGATCTCTGGGTCTGGAGCAGGAAGTGCTATCTGCGCTTACCATACTGAATACACAGCACTTGTTCAGAGCTGTGTACACAGTAATTGAAAAGGCAGAGACGGTAATAAATCCTCTCTACCTTCTCTATAGGGAGTATCCAAAAAGAAAAGAGTCGGCCCCTATAAATGCTCTTCCATAACTATATAACCCAAAAAGAGAAAAATGGAAACAGGAGCAAATCCAATAAAAGTTACATTTTTATTGCAAAAATGTAAGTAAGATCAGACATAATCAAAAGAGATAAAAAATCCAAGGGAAAGAGGTGACAACAAAGTGCCACGGAACCACAGGAATAAACCAATGTAAGGCAAGAGACAATATATCTACTGTATATATATGTGTATATATATATATATATATGTATATATATATATACTGGGTGGGCCATTTATATGGATACACCTAAGTGATATCAACTTCCTGTTTGTGGCCCATTAGTATATGGGAGGGGGAAAACTTTTCCAGATGGGTGGTGACCATAGCGGCCATTTTGAAGTCGGCCATTTTGGGTCCAACTTTATTTTTTTCAATGGGAAGAGGGTAATGTGAAACATCAAACTTATTGAGAACTTCATAAGAAAAACAATAGTGTGCTTGGTTTTAACATAACTTTATTCTTTCATGAGTTTTTTACAAGTTTATGATCACTTATAAAATGTGTTCAAAGTGCTGCCCATTGTGTTGGATTGTCAATGCAACCCTTTTCTCCCACTCTTGACACACTGACAGCAATGCCGCAGAAGAAATGCTAGCACAGGCTTCCAGTATCCATTGTTTCAGTTGCTGCACATCTCGCATCTTTATGGTATGGTGTGGTATATGGAGTACAAAGATAGTGGGGCCATTCTTCATCAATGGAAACCTCAATGCCACTGGATATCTGAAACTGCTACATGTTGATGTGTTGCCCTCTTTATGCACTGAAGATGGCACGTTCCCTGAGTTTTTCCAACAAGATGGTGCACGATCACATTATGGGTGTCAGGTCCGAGCATTCCTACATGAACTGTTTCCTGGAAAGTGGATTGGTCGTCGTGGGCTAGTTGAATGGCCACCAAGGTCTCCTGATCTGACCCCCTTAGACTTTTATCTTTGGGGTCATCTGAAGGCAATTGTCTATGCTGTGAAGATATGAGATGTGCAACATCTGAAACAACGGATACTGGAAGCCTGTGCTAGCATTTCTTCTGCGTTGTTGCTATCAGTGTGTCAAGAGTGGGAGAAGAGGGTTGCATTGACAATCCAACACAATGGGCAGCACTTTGAACACATTTTATAAGTGGTCATAAACTTGTAAAAAACTCATGAAAGAGTAAAGTTATGTTAAAACCAAGCACACCATTGTTTTTCTTATGAAATTGTCAATAAGTTTGATGTGTCACATGACCCTCTTCCCACTGAAAAAAATAAAGTTAGATCCAAAATGGCCGACTTCAAAATGGCCACCATGGTCACCATCCATCTGGAAACGTTTTCCCCCTCCCATATACTAATGTGCCACAAACAGAAAGTTGATATCACCAACCATTCCCATTTAATTTAGGTGAATCCATATAAATGGCCCACCCTGTGTATACATATATGTGTATGTGTATGTGTATGTGTATGTGTATGTGTATGTGTATGTGTATGTGTATGTGTATGTGTATGTGTATGTGTATGTGTATGTGTATGTGTATGTGTATGTGTATGTGTATGTGTATGTGTATGTGTATGTGTATGTGTATGTGTTCCAAAAATATTATAGAAAAATGGACTTTAATGAGCCCAAAGGCAACGTTTCGGTTCACAGAATCTTTCTCAAGCAGAGTTCAAGTGCATATAGTGCAATATATATAGTTACAAACAGTGATTCCATAATTATAATTAATTGATACAAAACCATGATTACATAAGAAAAGTGCAGTAGTGCATATCACAAAATATTATTCAGTTACATACATAGTGATAAAATTTTAGACAGATATATTATTATCATCAATTACAGTATCCATAACTCTCATAAAGTGATAAGTGCTTTGATTAGTATTTATCAGTGCCAGGTGTACATTATAAATCATAATATATTTGAGGTTGCGACTCACACTGCAGCAATCATGCATGACCACGTTTCTTACTTCCTCCACGCTGTCCTCGGCGTCTCAAAATCCCATCTGCGCATGTCTCCCAGGAAATCCCCATTATCTCGTCACATGATCGGGGCAAACCTGGTCCGCCCGCTTCGTGACGTCACCGGGCATGCGCATTACACTTCTAATGCTACGATCGCCATCTTTTAAATTGGCAAGCCCCACCAAAAGCTTTTCTTCAAATGTAAACAACGTATGTGCTTTAATGATTTCTCTTATCCCCTATTTATAATAAAAGCGCACTATTTCTCATTATTAGGGACAACATTCTGTTAGCAGTTTCCCAATATATTTGCATTGCAATGACAGTATTCAAATAGTGATTCCTGTGTCCATAAATGAACTGAGGGATAATATTTATTACATAACCCAAACACCCTTCCATGGAATTCCCTATTCCTAGGTTCATCCATGGAGTGAGATTAATAGGCCAGAGGAGGAACCTTCAACAGGTCTCCACCTCCTTCCCAATCTCAGGTGTTTAATTGGGAATACATTACAATCCAATTCCCTCCATAAGTAGGAATACCATTTCATTATGTAAAAATATATATTTATAACTTATATATATATATATATATATATATATATATATATATATATATATACATACAGTTAAGTGTCTATAAAGAAGGAATAATCAACAAGTGTTATTAAAGCATGATTCGTCCCAAGGGAGGCAGAGAAAAATCAATAAATACGTTCAATTGATTCATTAACATACTTACTGCATCCCATGCACAAAGGTTAATGATACATTAAATTAGGGATAAGACATAGAGCAACTGGAAAAGAATGTATCAGAGTCCAGATCACAAGTAAAGCATATAAAGTACGAGTGCACAGCAGGAACTAGTTATACAGTACAAGTTGCTAATATCCAAATAAGGAGAAGAATCATGCCTATGACACAGATGTCACAACATAAGTATATCTTCTAGTGAGAGTAATACACAGTGACACATATAGAAAGTTATGGTCCCACATAAAATGAGAGTACAGCCTAGTTACAACCTGTGGATGGCATGAAAGCGGCCCTGACGCGCGTTTCAAGTCCTGCTTCTCCAGGGGGCGATTGTGTATGGGTGACAGGCAGGGGGGTATATATATCCAAAGTATTTTGGCACGTGTAGCGGGGGTACAGCGGCGCTTCCAGTGGCGGAAGCCAGCGCCGGAAGCAAGGGAGTCAGTGTCCAACGCAGCAGGTGCCCGCCTCCCGCTGACACATCAGTAAGGAGTCCCCGAAGTGCCGCGTCATAGGGACACGTATCCATGGCAACCAGGTGCTTCTTGCCGGCTGGCAGAATGTGCACAATCATCAGGATGCCAAGAGATGCAGACATACTTAGAGGGAGAGAAAGAAATTGCGGAGAACATTACCGGCCCATACCTGGTGTAAGTTAATCATGACTTTCTATGTATATATATATATACTAGCTATTGAAGCCGTTCTATGCCCGGGTGGCGAGCATTTTTATTGGTATATGGTCTCCCATGCTGGTATGTGTGGTATGTGCTGCCCCCCTCCTGGTATTTGTGCTGCCCCCATCCTGTCCGCACCATCCTATCCTGGCATGCATTGCACTCCTCATCCCTATCCTGGTATGCATGGCCCCTAATCCGAATCCCGGTATGCGTGGCACCCCTCATCCACAATCCCGGCATGCGTGGCACCCCTCATTCCCAATCCCGGTATGCGTGGCAACCCTCATCCCCAATCCCGGTATGCATGGCACCCCTCATCCCCAATCTCGGTATGCGTGGCACCCCTCATCCCCAATCCCGGTATGCGTGGCACCCCTCATCCCCAATCCCGATATGCGTGGCACCCCTCATCCCCAATCCCGGTATGCGTTGCTCCCCTCATCCTCAATCCTAGTATGCGTGGTACCCCTCACCCCACAATCCTAGTATATGCATGGTCCCCTCACCCCACAATCCTGGTATATGCATGGTCCCCTCACCCCACAATCCTGATATGTGTGGCCCCCTCATCCCTTTCACACTGTACACATATACAAAAAAAAATTAACAGTTATACTCACCTTTGTTCTCTGTGCTCCAGCGCTGCTGCGTCCTCTTCTGCCGGAGGCCGGGGGCGGAGACCGGCGCCGGAGCACCGCGCTGTCCGGCGCCATTTTGCTGAAGACACACTGTAAATGTGTCTTCAGTAAAATGGCGAAGGATAGCGCTATGTGCACGCGCCGATCCGAAGCCTCACTCCTGCCCCCGGTCTCCGGCCAGAAGAGAGGTGCCGTGGCAACGCTCCTCCCGGTCAGGTAAGTATGCAAGTATGGCGCCGGAGAACGCGGTATGTGTTCAGTGTCTACGCATACCGCGATCTCCGGCGCCATACACCTCCTCTTACCTGTAACGGCTGGATGCATGATTCTGTCTGAAGCCAGACTGTGCGTCACGCATGCGCAGTCTATCGAGGCTTCAGACAGAGGGATGCATCCCCGGTTATATTATATATATATATATATATATATATATATATATATATATATATATATATATATATATATATATATATATATATATATATATATATATATATATATATATATATATATATATATATATATATATATATATATACAGGGTGGTTCGAAAGTAGGTGGACAGAAAGTGTAATAAGGTTATGAAGGGGGAGATTTATCAAACATGGTGTAAAGTAAAACTGGCTCAGTTGCCCTTAGCAACCTATCAGATTCCACTTTTCATTCCTCACAGACTCTTTGAAAAAAAAAGTCTATTTCCAACAAGTTGGGGCCCCTCCACATTATTCAAGAGTAATCCGCGAGTATCCTGATGAAACATTTCCTAATAAATGGATTGGCCGAAGAGGCCCACTTGATTGGCCGGTACGTTCACCAGACTTGACCCCAATGGATTTTTTCTTTTGGGGAGTACTCAAGGACAAAATTTATAGTCGAAAACCAAAAAGTGTCAGTGACTTGAAAAATGACATAAGAGATGCACTTCAAGAAATTAATACCCAAAGAGACTTGTGCAAAAAAGTTTGTTGAAGCGCAAGAGGCGACTTCAAAGCTGTGCAAATTGTAATGGAAAACAGTTTGAGCCCCTGCATTGATAACATTTAAGGGCTTTTGTGTTATTGTTCAGAATAAAATGTAATTGTCAATGTTATGCTTGTGTTAGTAAATATAATTTTATATATAAATCAAAATAAATGTTATTATTTTCTGTCCACCTACTTTTGGACCACTATATATATATATATATATATATATATATAAATACACAAAGATACAAAGATGTAGATAAAAGAGGGAAAATAATATATGAAAACACACAATCAGGAATAGACATCATATTGTGAGAATTATGTACAACATATGTGTATAAAGTATAATGTCCACCAAGTAATACCCAAAGTATCATTATTAAATATAAAGGAGTATATATAGAGAGAGTCATGAGACAATATAATATAATATGTACTCAATATGGTACAGAGAATATGGGAATACCATGAGTATCAACAGAACAAAGTTATAAATTGTGCATAAATGTGCAAAACTAATGGTGGTAAAAAAGAGGGGAGGGAAGGGAAAGGGAAAAGGAAGAAAAAATGAAGATGTGACAAGTGAATGAAAACATGGAAACAATAATAAACAGAGTGCACGAATTGTGTGAATATTTTTTATTATTATTTCGTGACCAAGCCCATGTGGTGCAGATGTCGGATGCATCCAATGGCAACCAGAATCACAGCAACGTGAAAAACCACATATGTTACGTGAAAGTGTTACACTAGTGAGTAGTGATGAGCGAGCACGTTCGTTACTCGAGATTTATGAGCATGCTCGGGTGTTTTCCGAGCATCTTCAGTGTACTTGAATATCATGTTTGAGTCACTGTGTGTGCATGATTTGCGACTGTTTGACAGCTTTAACACATGTGAGGAATGCCTGTTTGTTAGGCTTTCCTCACATGTATTAAAGCTGTCAGTCGCAAATCATGCACACACAATAACTCAAACATAACACCTCAGCACGCTGAAGATACTGGGCGAGCACCCGAGCATGCTCGCTGAAAGGGTTAACAAACCACGCTCGCCCATCACTACTAGTGAGACCAATCACAGGTAAAATAAATATAATAAATAACAATAGTATGAAGAGATAGTTAATG
The DNA here is from genome assembly GCF_046119375.1 of Phyllobates terribilis. NCBI lineage: Eukaryota > Metazoa > Chordata > Amphibia > Anura > Dendrobatidae > Phyllobates > Phyllobates terribilis. Next base: position 3,148,467 of record NW_027362845.1, on the reverse strand, counting down.
TCACAATACAAATGTATGTGTGCCCTTCACATACGAGTGAGCATAGACATGTGTTATATAGTAACATAGCTACTGACATCAGTATAATGGAAAATGTACAATAAAAAAATCAGAAAATTATAAGCCACAATGGGCAAGAGGAATCGAAAAAATAAAATAAAAAATATACAAGTGATAGGAATACTGACGTGTCAGTGTGACACAGGAAGTGCATCTTAAAGTGCCCTTTTTGTGCATCCAAAATCACAGATTTAAAGCAACAATAAACAAAGAGTAAAAGCCGATGAATAACAATAGTGAGTAAAATGTTTTATAAAAAATGCTTATAGCGGATGGAATCAATTAGTGGCACACCGCACAGGAAATAGACAGGTCCGAAAAAGAGAGAGCAGCAGGGCGGGATGCTGCTGAAAGGTGAGTACATATCCATGAAAAGGGAGACGCGTGGAGCGCTGGCCCGCAAGGACGATCAGGCACCCGGTCCCCGAGGGGGGCAGAAAAAGGGAGGGAGGGAAGGGAGAAGAAGATCCTCCAAGTGAGTGGTGGTCCAGCATCTGTCTCACAGTAGAGTGTACAAAAATACTGGATACCCTGCATGTAAATAAAAAAGTGAGAAGTTATAAACAGCATAAAACATAAGTAAAACCTAAACACAATAGCACATTACAAGAAAGGGACAAAACTGAGGACCTCGTTGAGGCCTTTGGGGCATATGCAATCAATTTTCATAATCCACCAACGGTCTTTCTCCAATCCCCCCCCCCCCAGTCAATTAATATCCGGTCAATACCCCGAATTTGGAGGAGGCTAGCATCACACCCATGTTTTAACTTGAAATGCCTTGGGATAGGCTTCAATACAGTATCGGCAAGAGATTCTGATGCATTCTTAATATCTTGCACGTGCTCCCTCACACGCACTCTCAGTTGGCGAAAAGTAAGACCCACATAGATGAGGCCACATGGACACAAGGCGTGGTTGATTACGCCTTCTGTATTGCAAGATGTATGCTGTGTGATTTGAAACTCCTTATGACCATCACTTGATGGGAAGGATGTACACCGCACCAGATTTACACAGGCCGCACAGTTCTTGCATGGATAGAAGCCCCATCTGGGGCCTTTTGAGCTGAAGGCTTTCTCTGGTCCCGGATCTTTATGGTAACTATGTACCAGCAAGTCCCTCAGGTTCATCGCCCTTCTATAGGTGGTGGAAGGGACTGGTGTAGTACATTTGGAAAGGACTAGGTCTTGCTTCAAAATGAGCCAATATTTCCCCAATGCATTTCTAACATCTATCACAGTAATTGAAAAGCCAGAGATGGTAATAAATCCTCTCTACCTTCTCTATAGGGAGTCCGACTGTGACTGCCGGTAGGCTCGGGGCTGAGGTAACTGCACAATCTGGTGCAGGTGTTATACAATGTAGTGTTGTTTTAGAACAGACCTGCACAACAAACAGCTCATGTACCGCATGCAGCCCACCAAAGTTTTGCTGCAGCCCATGGAGCCGTCCAGGATATGGAGCTCCCATCTTCTTATATTCAAATGTTTCAGACGCAAACATATTTGAACACTGTCATCGGGACTAGGGTAAAACAGCGCTCGTCAGTCCCAGCCTCGACATGCTGCTGCTCGGCACGCTGCTGACGTCATCACACTATTGTCGGCACCCAAACACCTCAGAGGAGAAGAGATGGCGCAGCCAATAGTAAGTCAAGGAGCCAAAGATTAAATTAATTATATCATTGTGGATGAGGAAGGAAGGGGCTAATGTTACAGTGAGGGCACATAATGAGGTTGACAATTGTCAAAGGGGGCACAATTGTGGTGGGGGGTCCTTCATTCAATCGGGCAATGTACAGGGGAATATTTTGGAGAGGGACAGTATGTGGGCATACAGTGGGTACAGAAAGTATTCAGACCCCTTTAAATTTTTCACTCTTTGTTTCATTGCAGCCATTTGGTAAATTCTAAAAAGTTCATTTTTTTTCTCATTAACGTACACTCTGCATCCCATCTTGACTGAAAAAAAACAGAAATGTAGAAATTTTTGCAAATTTATTAAAAAAAAACCCTGAAATATCACATGGTCATAAGAATTCAGACCCTTGGCTCAGTATTGAGTAGAAGCACCCTTTCTATTTCAAGTGTTTATTTCTGTTAATGTTGATGACTATGGCTTACAGCCAATGAAAACACAAAAGTCATTGTCTCAGTAAATTAGAATAATTAACAAAAAACACCTCCAAAGGCTTCCTAAGCATTTAAAAAGTCCCTTAGTCTGTTTCAGTAGGCTCCACAATCATGGGGAAGACTTCTGACTTGACAGATGTCCAGAAGGCAGTCATTGACACACCCCACAAGGTCCCAGAGTTCCAATTTTCATTTGGAAATCAAGGTCCCAGAGTCTGGAGGAAGAGTGGAGAGGCCACAATCCAAGCTGCTTGAGGTCTAGTGTGAAGTTTCCACAATCAGTGATGGTTTGGGGAGTCATGTCATCTGCTGGTGTAGGTCCATTGTGTTTTTTCCAGGCCAAAGTCAGCGCAGCCGTCTACCAGGAAATTTTAGAGCACTTCATGCTTCCCTCTGCTAACAAGCTTTTTGGAGATGGAAATTTCATTCTCCAGCAGGACTTGGCACCTGTCCACACTGCCAAAAGTACCAATACCTGGTTTAAAACCAACAGTATCACTGTGCTTGATTGGCCAGTAAACTCGCCTGACCTTAACCCCATAGAGAATCTATGGGGTATTGTCAAGAGGAAGATGAGAGACACCAGACCCAACAATGCAGACGAGCTGAAGGCTGCTATCAAAGCAACCTGGGCTTTCATAACACCTCAGCAGTGCCACAGGCTGATCGCCTCCATGCCACGCCGCATTGATGCAGTAATTGATGCACGAGGAGCCCGACCAAGTATTGAGTGCATTTACTGAACATACATTTCAGTAGGCCAACATTTCAGATTTTAAAAACATTTTTCAAGCTGTTGTTATAAAGTATTCTAATTTACTGAGATAATGACGCTTGTGTTTTCATTGGCTGTTAGCCATAATCATCTACATTAACAGAAATAAACACTTGAAATAGATCACTCTGCTTGTAATGACTCTATATAATATGTGAGTTTCACTTTTTGTATTGAATAACTGAAATAAATAAACTTTTTGATAATATTCTAATTTAGTGAGATGCATGTGTATGTAGCCTCTATTTCTTCAGTGTGGTAAGTACCATTTTGAGGGTATGTACCATTATTATTCATTGTAGCAAAATGGGAAACAGAAAATCCACTACTGTTGTTGCAGATTCATGGTTTTGCATAGCATTTGCTCTCCTGCACTGATTATGGGGGCAGAAACCTCAGGGTGAAGATCTTTTATCTTGCACCATTTATACTCAAAAAACACATTTCCAACAAATGCATATAAAATTCCCCTCCTTGCTATTTTTTTTTCTTAAAGATTACAAATAGTTTATTAAATAGTAATATGTTGCAATAATCTCATTTATTTTAATGCAGTTATAGTACTTCACATATAACATTTATTTATATTCTCTCATATACAATAAATATCCATACGCTTCAATCATCTGTTTAAGAAAAACAAAATGGAACAAATATTAACCCTTCCATATTATTCCATCATCCCTCCTCCCTTGAATCAAAACAAACCCCACCTGCACCCCCAAACTGAAGGGGAGGATACAAGGAAAACCCTTCACCCCATAACTAGCATTGCTCTACACCTGTCCATTCTTCCCAGATATGCTCATAAACAGTTGTCTGATTTTTATTATCGTAGACCACTTTCTCTTTTTTCGCTTATCAATTAATTTAATTCAGGTTGTTCTTTTACCTTCCATTTCCTCATAACTGCAAACAGAGTTTGAGACAAAATACGTATTAATAAGATCTTATTACTACTTCTTTTAAGACTCAAATATCTACATCTAATAAAGAATTTTTAGGGTCATTTTATAAATGCACTTAAACATTATTTAATACACTATTGAATTACCATACAATATCTTACTATTTGTTTTCTTAAATTCTGTGTCAGTGGCTAATCTAAGGGTTTTTGAGATGTAAATAGAGAGATATTCTCCCTTACAATTGATTATGGAAGATTCATTTATTTAAGGCAGGTTAGTTGGAGGGTGGGTGGATGTCTGGTTGAGGAGTTCTCTAAGAACTCGTTCACACTGCTGTATGACATAGTAGAGTGCTCTCTGATGTTTTATCAGACAGCACTCAGCCCAATATTATACTATGGGGCAGTGCAGATCTGAAATGTTTTTGCTCATGACGATTCGGCATGGGAAAACAATTGCAGCACGCTGAGAGTGGCTCAGCAAATCGGATCACATGCACCCATACAAGTCTATGGGTGCGTGTAAAACCTTGGCCCAGACTTGGATTTCATCCCAGTGCAGTTTGATTTATGCAGACACAGACGATGGAAAAGTTGGAGAAACGAAGTTCTCCATCTTCTCCGCACCTGTAATATGATTGTCTCAAACAAGAGAAACGGATCCCAGTAAACTGACACTCGGCTCAAACTCTGGTCAGAGCTTGAGCCTAGTGTCATTAGCATAAATGATCCAATTCTCTCACATGAGAGAATCAACACTTGTGTGACCCGGCCTAACGTGTAGTTGGGGAGCTAAGAGTGGGAGATGGTTTGAAGGGGTGAAGTGGAAGGTGGAGTGGGGGAGGTATCAGAAGAGGAGGGATATTTTAACTTAATTATTATTTTAATATGGTGAAAGTTATCTAATTTAATGTTAGAAGGGTTTAAGATAAGTTGAAATGGTATTTCTTTGCTTGGATGAGAAGAGATCTGATGTCTCTGATATGTCTTCAAAAGACACATTCAGATAGTGATTCAAGAAAGTAGCTAAAAGTGGGTTGTCAAGTACATGTATATCATGCTGTACATAATATCTACTCACGAGGGTCTTTATCCTTGTTCAAAGGGGTGTAAATATAAGTATGTATTACACAGGGTAGAAGTAAGATATATATATATAAATATATATATATATATATATATATATATATAAACTGTTGAAATGTAAAATTAACAACATAAGGTTAGAAATTGCAAACACCTGTATTCCTCTCCCATATAAATCTGAGCTTCACTATGAAGAAAGTGAAAACTTGCAATATCCGATTTTGATTGTAGGAGATTTTAATACTGTAATTGACTTTACCTGTAATAGAAAATCATGTAGACGTGCGTCAAAGTCTAGTGATACAACATCTTTTCCAATCCTCTGGAAGAATTTTTTGGGGAAGAGGCTTATTAATCCCAAGGATTATCAGGATTCATGTTACTCTAAGACTTAGCAATCCTGATTCCTTATTGATATGGTTTTTGGCAATGGAGAAATTTTGTATAAACTCCTTTAAGGGGGTTGATACTCACTCAGCAGCTTTTACGGGGATCTCCCTGGGCAACCCAGGCTTGCACCGACTTTGGAAGGGAGTGGATGAACCTGTCCATGATGACCTTTTCCACCATCTGTACTGGGGAGGAAGATTGAGGTTACAACCACTTTGAACCAAGTGTAGGAGGTCGAACATTTGGGACCTGGGAGGTTTGTCACTGCAATAGGCCCAGTGGTGCACCCGTTGCACCCTAACAGTCAGAGTCACTCCCAAGCGCGCCAAAATTTCTGTTTTTAATTTGGCGCACTCCTTTGCGTCCTGCAGGGCCAAACAAGTCATAATGGGCTTTCTGAGGCTGGCCCATTAAATATGGCACCAGCACCTCCGCCCACTGCTCTGGAGGCAATCTCTCCCGCTCCGCCACCCTCCCAAAGAACGTTAGGACCTCGACGTCATCACCCGGAGTAATCTTTTGCAATGCTCTTCTTACCGTCTTCCTGACGTGTGAATCATTACCTGGAGTTGAGGGAGGGACGGCCTCTCTGCTCCGAACTTTCCCCGCTAGAAGTTCCATCTGCCGTTGTTGCTGCTGAATCTGCTGCATCAGAAGTTTATTAGTCTTTTGCTGCATCTGTTGCTGCTCCCGGTGCTGCTGTTGCAGGCTCTGCTGGCTCTGCAAGTGCTGCCGGTGCTGCTGTTGTTGGCTTTGCAGCAGGTGTTTGAGTGGCTCTTTCATGGTGCCGGACATCTCTGGCTGGCTGGCGGCCTTTACCCAGGACATCCATCGATCTCTGTGGCAGGTACACGTTTTCCTGGAATCTTGCCCACATTCTCCACTAATTGTAACTGGGTTGGTACTCACTCAGCCACTTTTAAGATAGTCACAGGAGTCAGTTTCTTTAAAAATGTCCAAGGTGGGTTTATTCGGACTTCATAAACTGCACTCTCCAGGTAAATTAAACATTTTCTCGGTAATTATTTTGATTCTAGGCTACATATATACCGGGACACGAGGATATGTACTTTAAATGCCCCTGATGAAGCCACCGTGTGTGGCGACACTCACTGGGCACTGAGGTCCCATTTGCACCTTCCCATTTACAGGCTGATTTGATTGAGTATTTGCTTTCTATGATCATATTGTTTAATTGGCTCTACTATTATTTTTTGCTGGGGCAGCACGGGTGGCCACAATTGAGTGTATGTGATGGAGTGGTTATGGAGTAGTCATCTCCAGTGTGAGGTGAAAGGGTCTATTGGCAATCGCCAGTTTACAATTATACTGTTCTATAGACCTATTACCCTGTATACAGGGACACCATATTGATTTTCACACAGATACCTGTTGTTGCACTTTATATACATATTGTTTTTTGTGTATTCTCTATTTATATAGAATACTTTGGGCTTGTGCAATATTGACCATCATAGATATTCTATACAGCCTGTTAGAGTTCATCTATTTGACTGCACTTTATTGTATTTTCTGTCATTATAATATGGGAAGGTCTCTAAAGTAGTGGGTTCCTCAAGCAGTGGATTCCTCCACTATTTTTAATGGTGTTTTAAAATAATTTTTTTTGTGCGTATTCTTATATATGTGTCAGGAGATACTGTAATAAATTGATGTAATTTATATTCAAATATTCCGTGATTATTTCTTCAGGTGATCACCGCTTAGGTGCATGTCTTCTTTTCTTTTTGAAATTCGTATGATGTTGTATGACATGTTGCAGGTAGATCCCAGTTATTAGATGGTGCCCTCCTAAAGTAGTAGGTGCATGGGGTTATGTCCCAGCTTTTTGTCCTTTTTATGGGCACAAGACATGGATTTCCTAATCCAAGCTGCTCTTTGCCCTACTTATTGACCATATATAAGGCTATGTGCCCACAATGCAGAAATGCTCAGGATTTTTTCCTGAGCGTTTCTGCATCTCCCTGGCAGAAAAAAACGCATGCGGATTGTACATGTGGATTGTACATGCGGATTGTACATGCGGATTGTACATGCGGATTGTACATGCGTTTTCCTGCCAGGGACATGCGGAAATGGAGCTTTATTCACTGACATTTCCGCATGCGGATTGACAAGCGCTTTCCAAGCGATTAGCATCACTTGGAAAGTGCTTGTGACAACTAGGTCACACTATATAAATTCATGCAAATTGCATGGATTTATATAGTGTGACCCGAGAGAGTGGTAAAAATAAAAAAATAAATGTATACTTACCCTCCGATGGCCCCCGGTGTCCTGCTTTACACTCCGTTCTCCCTTGCCGGCAACAGTGAATTGAAAGACCTGCCGACGTCAGCATCGCGTGACCCGTCACATGACTCTGACGTCAGCGCAGGTCCTTCAATTCATTGCAAAGTGCCGGGAAGCAAGTAGGAGCGCAGCGCGGGCCGACAGAAGGTAAGTAGACAGTTATTTTTTATTTTATTCTTTTTTTACAGATTTTTTAATGGTACCTGGGTGTGGAGGAGACTCTCCTCTCATCTACACCCGGGTACCATCTGCACATTGGAACGCGTGGATTACGCATCTACATATACAGTGATGCGTAATCCATGTGATCTAAAGCAAGTCAATGGCGGCGAAGACGCAGCACTTCTGCAAAATAATTGGTAGCGCTGCGTTTTTTTCCGCAGCGGAAATTTTCGCAGCATGTGCACAGCACATGCGGATTATCATTGGGGAACATTGCTGCCCTTCTACCATGCGTTTTTAATGCGTTTCAGCAGCTATAAAAACGCTGCGGAAACGCATTAAAACGCATTGTGGGCACACAGCCTAAGGTTGTAAAGGAATAAGGGGTTCTCAGTTTTGGACTCAGGAGGAAATATTAGCGATGTACACAGGTGATTTGTTATTATTTTAATAAATGTAAAGGAAGATCTAAGGACAGATATTACATTGGTGAATGGATTTGGTATTTTTTCTGGATTGAAGATTAATTGGAATAAGTCAGATATCATTATTGGACAAGAATTTCCAAATTACAGATGGTGATATACTTATTATCCAAGAGGGCAACAGTTTGAAATATTTGGCATTAAATATATCACATAAGATGGTGGACTATATAGAAGTGAATGTCATACCGGTGTTGAGTCGTTTTAGCAGAATGGCAAAAATATGGAGGAACAAGGAAGAATCAATCTGATTAAAATGTATTTGTTTTTTTATGTATATTTAATAAATTCCCCTCTTTGCAACTTAGTGACTGAGTATAGGAAAAAATGTATATTAAAGCAACCTTATACCCTGAGACTGAAAAGTTACTACACTTTGTAAATATACAGTCATCCTTCCTGACGCCCTTCTTTTGCCTCCCGCTACCTCCATTGCTTAGATCTGTGTTCTGTTCCTACTACCTCCAAGATGGCCACCAGTTTGGTAAGTCTAAACCACATCTTCCCTGTCTTTTCTGTGCTGTGGGATGGGAAAGGAAAGGCAGGAGAGGTGAGGTTTAGATTTACCAGTGTACTCCATGCTGCTATGACCGTCATCTTGGAAGCAGGAGGAAAGGAACGCCTATCCCAGCAGAGGAGGCATCGGGGAGCTAATGGAGGGCTTCAGGTAGAGTGCCTATACATGCGAAACGTATACCCACTTCTCAGTCCCAGGGGAAGGGGCCCTTTAAGACTGTTGCAGGACAATATTAGCGTTGAGCTGTAATTGTTTTCTAAGGCAGTACACTTAATATAGGACAATCACTGTGCTACCAGTATTATTCCGCACATAAATGATACTGATTCTCCATTTTGTAATAACATAATTAACCCTTTGTGCTAAACTGAATAGTAAATTATAGTCTGTTTTTCAATTAACAGCATAAAGCAATATGTTTACAAAGATGAATACTCCAATGCTGACCAAAACTGAATTCTCTGCTAAGGTTACAAAATAACCAACACTTTATACATGGACAGTAAATTCTTTTTCTAATTTCTCGTCTTATTTCTGTTTGCCATTTTAGGAGACAGTGGTGTGCGGCCATCTCTCCCCGGCAGCACAATCTCTGACAACATCAAGAGACTAGATTTTCATCAAGTGCTTGGCCGGGGGAGTTTTGGAAAGGTAAGAACCTATAACATTACGAGCCCAGATTGTATATTGTTTGCTATACAATATAAGATCATGAATGAAGTAGAGAATAACACTGTTAATAACCATCTTAGATCCCCAAATTCAGGTGTTTCTGACAAAGGCAGATGCAGGGCGGTTTCCAAATGTGTTGCTACCTATATATGTGTAATAGTGTTTTCTGATAGTCTACAGTGGGTTAAAGTATTTTTCTGGTGCCTCTAACTTCTGCACTAGGAAGTTGCAGGTGCTGCTGTTTTCCCCACATACCTGCACCTTGGAATCTTGGATGGCCAGCAGATAACAACATCTATTTTTCAATACAGGTGCACGATCCTGTTGGCTGTGCAAGTGTGGGCCAGACACCTGTATAGACAACATCATGCAGAAGTGACAGCTGCCGTAGAAACTCTACATGCAAATATGTGACCAGAGCACTTTCATCCACCTTTATCCATGCTAGCTGTGTCACCCACATAGAATGTGGAAGAATGTGCTCTGGTCAGATGAGACCAATAATTTAAATTTTTTGCTAAATGAAAAACACTAAGTGTGGAGGAAAACTAACACTGCAGATCACCCTGAAAACACCATCCCCACCGTCAAACATGGTGGTGGAATCATCATGCTGTGGGGATGCTTTTCTTTAACAGGGACGCTCGTCAGAGTTGATTAGAAGATGGATGGAGCTAAATACAAGACAATCTTGTAGGAAAAACCTGTTAGAGGCTGGAAAAACTTGAAACAGAGATGAAGGTTCACCTTCCCGCAGGACAACGACTCTAAACATACTTCCAGAGCTACAATAAGATGGTTTAAATAAAAACATACTCGTGTGTTTATATAGCCCAGTTAAAGTCCAGACATAAATCTCATTGAGAATTTGTGGCAAGGCTTAAAAATTGTTGTTCACAAACGCTCTCTATCCAATCTCACAGCTAGTTTGCAAAGAAGAGTGGGCAAAAATTTCAACCTATAGTGCAAAGCTGGTAGAAAAATACCTTGCAGCAGTAATTGCAGCAAAAGGTGGTCCTACAAAGTGTTGACTCAGAGGGGCTGAATACAAATGCACGTCACAATTTTCAGATTTACATTTTTAAAATATTCAGAAAAACATGTATCATTTCCTTTACACTTCACAAATACTTGTACTCTGTGTTGGTATATCACATAAAATTCCAATAAAATACATTTAAGTTTTTGCATGTAACTTGAAAAAATGTGGAAAAGTTCACAGGATGTGAATACTTTTTCAAGGCACTACATTGTACATCTGCATGTACGTAGCTACATAAGTATGAGTAAATATATGTGTGTGTACTGAGAATGACATTTATTAAAGATATTGTCCACAGTTAAAAAGTAATAATTCAAAAAATTCCGTGTCAGCAGTGGTGACGTCTCATACATTCTCCTGATTGCTAACCAATGACTCGTCTCAATGGTTTTGTCCAATAAATAGAGACATCCTCAATGAGACCAGTGATTGTCTGCAGCAAGGTAAACAAGTGCAGGTTTGGACTACTGTGCCAGGCTCTGGAATAGCAAAGGATTTATCAGGGTAGTATCGTTTTATTTTTTTAATCATACTACTCCCTGAAGTTAGGACAAAAATCGAATTGAGGACAAGCCTCCTAATACTATTACAGACAACTCTCTGATTTTTTAGGACATTCCTGGGAAAAGGAGAGAGCTCCTTGATTACCAGAGAAGCCAGCAAATATCCCAAAGCATACTCTTCACAATATATTCACCTCTCGTGTTTTCTGCAATTCTTATAAGGCTGGGTGCCCACGTAGCGTTTTTCAAGCGTTTATGATGCGGAATTTCTGCAGCGGAAACGCTTGTGAAACACTAGGTAATCCGCACCCCATGGTCCCCAAGGGGATTCCGCATGTTCTATGCACATGCTGCGGATTTTTCCGCAGCGTTTATGCTGCGTACAAAAATCCGCAGCATGTCATTTAATTTTGCGGAAGCGCAGCGGAAGCCCCGCTATTGACTTGCATTGAGACGCATAGAATGCGCGTCTGTACATTTCTACAAGTGAATTCTATGCGTCTCTATGTACGGATGGTACCCAGTTCAGGAGGAGAGAAGACTCTCATCCAGACCTGGGTACCATTGTTCCTGTAAAAAAAAGAATAAAATAATAAATAAAGTTAATACTCACCTTTCCGAAGGCTTCTCTGCATGCCGGCATCGCTGAAGGACCTTCGGTGACGTCACAGTCATGTGACCGCAGGCCCTTCACCGCTCTGTCTCACGATATGCCGGCAGCCGGGAACTAGACAGGAAGGAGCGCTGCAGCCACACCGGGGCATCGGGGGTGAGTATAGCTTTATTTTATTTTATTTTTACGTTTCACACTGTATAAATCCATGCTGTTTGCATGGATTTATACAGTGTGACCTAGTTGTCAAGCACTTTCCAAGTGATGCTATCGCCTGGAAAGCGCTTGTCAATCTGCATGCGGAAACGCATGTGAATCCGCATGTGGGTCCGCATGTATTCTGCAGGAAAAAAGCATGCACAATCTGCATGTACAATCTGCATGCGTTTTTTCTGCCAGGGAGATGCAAAAATGCTGCAGAAATTTTCTGCTTCATTTCTGCATCGTGGGCACATAGCCTAACTCCTGGCATCACTGCAACATAAAACCTGACACCAGAGGTGCTGTGGAGTGAAAAGGAGTTTAGGATCAGGACAAAGTGTCTGCAAATGTAGTCTCAGGTCTGTGCTGCAGATTAAGGTGCATTCACACTGCGCAGTTATCGGAAACCAGTAGAAACAGGCTGACGTTCGCCCGACAAACAAGCAAAGTGGTCTTTCATAGGGTAAAATGATCTTTTGTTTTGCTTAAATCTTTATCGATCTTGAAATAACCTATACAAAAAACTATGAGCAATAGCCAAGGTAGCATAAAAGGTATATATTTTATTAGTACAATTTAGACACATGATAAAATCTGATGAAAAAAGAGAAAATCAGATAAGGCTAAAAACACAGGCAAACCCCATGGTGCATAACAAAAGAATATGCAGCAATATTAAGTAATGTATACATAATAGGCTATTAGAAAAAGGTATGTTGGGTGGAAATAATTCCTACACACATATAAAGTGTAATAGACGCCAAATGTGATAAAGTATATATGCTGCACAAAATAACCCTAGTATAGATAGGCATACATTTGCAGCATGGTCTTTGATGCCAGCATCTATGTACAGCTGAGCTCTGCACCCCAACACAGTCTGTTTATATTGATTCTCATCTCAGCTTTTCATGGCTGACACAGGAATAATGCCAACCAGCTCTGGAGTTGTAGTTATTCCTGTCTCAATCATGCATGGCTAAGACTGAAGTAATCCTTTAACCTCCTAGCTTTAATGGGTAATTCTAGTGGGGTTATTTCCTAGTGCCCATGTTTATAGCTATTAGATCTCCTGTATGTAAGCTAGTAAGAAACTGTAGAAATATAAAATAATTATTAAAGAAATAGCAATGGTGTCACTTTCCTGCTCCCCTCCACACTTATTTCAATGAGTTGTTCGGCCTTAGGGTACAAGTCTGCAGTAACTATGTGACTACAGACTTGTGAGTCCTCACAGTGTGCAGTGTGTGTGCTGTTGAGGTTCTCCAGTGCTGGTGCCAGGAATGGGCAGGAGCATAACTGCAGGTATGCAATTTGCATACATGTGGTCATGTGCCGACGAGACATGTGCAGCTGTCCATGTCGCCCTGGCACTTTACAGAAAAATTGTGTGCCAGTTCAAATGTGCTGTTGCGTGTAGGGTGCGTTACACTCACTTGTAGGCCACAGGCCCCAGCTGTCTCCAGGTCTTCAACTTAAGGAGCTGCCGCACATAGATTAGGGAACACTCAGTTCGTTTCAACACACAGAAGTTTACTCGACAGTTCAATTGCATCAGATTGTAATACACAGTATCGGGCACAACATTCTCCATTTCTTATTTCCATAGTACAGAACATTTTCAGCATTTATTTACGTTCTAACTGGACTATCCCTACGTTCACTGATCCTGTCAGCCCCAGGATTTCCCAGTTGAGTTCCACAATACACCCGAGATCTGTTACATTTCCCATACACAATTGCACGTCCATCTTCCTCTGTATGTAAAGGGGTGAGGTGCTTGCCATAGCACCTGAATCGAGCCCTGATCTCCGGACATTGCAGGAATGTCTGCAGTGAATTTTTGTAAGGCCTCATACCACCCAGTACAATATGTACTCACTCTTGATATCAGCCCCAACTGCCCTTGAATTTGATCTTATATCACTCACGAACGCTCTACAAACAGGAAGCAGTCTCCTTTAACTGGCACTTTTCCCTCCCACTATGAGCTAGTCCTAAACATGAACACTTTCTTACACTATTCTCATCCTACCTATGTCAACTCCTAAGTCCTAAACTATGTCTTATCTTGCGCAATCCTATGCTGTACACTATACATTATACATATGACCATATCACACTCTATATTACAATTCACATAATATGACATACTGTAACTATGTAATTACACCATATATACTGAAAACTGCAGGACATCGTTTACACTACAATACAACACGATTGGTGTCTTCAGGGGTATGAATGTGACGGTCCAGTCAACACCCCCTTACACAGGCTCGCTCAATACAAGGGAATTGAGTGAGGCCGGATAAATGACCATCTGCTCCCATCACTGGAGAATCCTCATGAGTCTACACTCACATAAAGTGTCTGCAGACTTGTACCCCAAGGCCAGACAACACCTTTAATGAAGATCATCAACTAATGACCATTTTTTCTAGGTGGTGCTGGCGGAAGATAGATATACCCGCCAGCAATTTGCTGTAAAAGTCATCACAAAGAGGAACCTGCTAGCTGAAGGAGAGGAGCGCGCGTTGGTGGAGCGGCGTGTGTTACAACTTGCATCTGGCAGCCCCTTCCTTCTTCATGGCACATTCGCCTTTCAGACCAAGGTAAAATTGTGACCTGTTCATTAATATTGGATAAAGAATAAAGTGCACTCATCTATATGCACAGGATATGTCCACGTTTATATCTGGTGTTTGTTAACATTTCAGCATTGGAAACATTTTCATGTCCTGCTCCTTGTATGTGTAGCTGTCACCTACTGTGGGAACACTGGACAAACCCTGGGAACCAGGCAATGTGCCTAGAAATATGATGCTGACGGTTAACTTTTGGGGTTTCTCTATTGAAGTCTATGGAAAGTCTTGGAGTGGTTCAACTGGCTCCCAATATCTGAAGTCATTTGTCCACCCCTATGGATGCCATTCTTAATGAGTACTTCATAATGGTGAGAAATGCAGAAGGCAACATTACAGTGAAAAGTAATGCTGTACATTTAGCACATCACATTCTACATATGTAGATATATCTTCTATATGTATATACTTAGAATAACTAATAAACACATAGTAAAAGAAGAAAGTATCATTACTGCTATTATTATGCAACTATATCTCCACGAGTAAGTGGAACAGAGATTAATCACAGAAGAAATCGCAGAAGAAATCACTGATTATTGAGTGTTAGTAAATGTATGACTGCTACAATGACTTTATCATACGACTGATTTCTACGTCTTGTCTGACAGGAGCTTGTGCTTCTTGGGATGGAGTATGTCACCTGTGGCGAATTCCACCATCTCCTGATGAGGAAGGGGTGTCTTGACATCCCCAGTGCACGGTACAGTATTCACAGTCTAAGCCATACAGCTATGTATTTTCTAAATGAGACTGACTAGATTGATTCGATTGTTAGCCCTAACGTTCACGTAAATTCATATCTCCCATTCACAGGGATGTTATTAGGGAAACACTTAGAAAAATACAGCTCTAATTTTTATTTCCAAAAATAGCACCGCACCTGTCCACAGGTTGTGTGAGGCATCGCAGTTCATCCTCATTCACATTAGTCATGTGGCGTTATTTTTTAAAGAAAGACACCATGTTTTTCTGATCCTGGATAATCCTTTAACACCATATGAATATACATTGTAATAGTAGCAATTGTGTATCCCTATAGGCAAGAAGGAACTTAAAGAGGTTATCCACTACTTTAACATTGATGTCCTATACTTAGGATGAGCAGGTCCAGGTGCCTTATAATCAATACGATATGTGCGACTGCCCTTCTAGACCATTATAATAATATAAATACTTGTATATAATAACCAGAAATATAAAATCCTGATAAGTCCTGCCTGTCTAGTCTTTTGGGCAATATATATTTCTGAGTTTCTGATTCACTAAAAACTATTTTCTCCTCTTTTCTTTCGGCCAGATTCTACGCCGCAGAACTTGTGTGTGGAATTCAACACCTGCATTCTAAGGGCATCATCCACCGGTAACTAGAAATACATCTAATCCTCCACCACCAGTGATGCCTATAACTATACACAGCAATACTGAGAATTATACAGCGGACACTGATAAGAATCCATTTGTCTTCTTCACAGAGATCTCAAGCCTTCTAACATCTTGGTGGCTGCGACGGGCCATATAAAGATTGCCGACTTCGGTCTGGCACTTGAGAACATCTATGGAGACCGGACAGCCACCGAATACGCTGGGACACCAGGCTTCATGGCTCCTGAGATGCTGGCTGCGGAGGAGTACAATGCTGGGGTAGACTGGTATGCATTTGGCATCATTTTGAACATCATGATTACCAGCAGGTCCAAATACCATCGAGGACTATTCAACGCTTCCAGCAAGGAGGCGAAGAACATCATTAAAAAGGTCAGTACATGATATAAGTTGTATTACTTTTATATTATTGTGTGATTTATTGTGATGTTAGCGGTAATTTACTATTATATTCAGCTCCATTGGTGGGAGTGGAATCTCATGTTAGGTCAAGTGTTTACGTGTTCAATATAACACGTAAACACTTGTAGGGGTGACGTGATGGTATATATTACCTGTCATGTATTATTGAAGATGTCAGAAAAAAAACACTAATATTAGGCTTTTTTTTTTCATAAATATATATAATATTTATTTATTTTAGTTAAATTTTATTTATGAAGCTGTTATATAAATATAAACATTTTTTTTTCTTCTTTTGCAGCTCCTCCGGGAAGATCCTGCCAGGCGCCTCGGAGTCCATGGTAACATCAGAGCCCATAGGTTTTTCCAGCGTATTGACTGGGACTCGGTGGAAGCCCTTAGAATGTGTCCCCCACATGTTCCTGTGCCAGTAAGTATTAGAGGAGATGTTTTATACAGACTCATTTATGAATAGTTTCACATAGCTTTAATCACTTTTTCCAAATTCGTCAGATTACTAATAACAGTGAAGGTCGCTGATTTGTCAGTGGTGAGATTGTAAGCCCCCATACATGTTAAATGATCAGCAGATAGTGACAAAATCTGCCGATCATTGGTTGACATATGTAGAGAGCCTCTAGCTTTCCTGAACTTTACTATATACTGTTCTTATGTAATCACCTTCTTGTGTTTTCTTTTTCTCTTATAGCCAAGTAACATCCAGCGCGGCTCCAGACCATTCAATCTTCAAATTCTGGAAGCAGCAGAGGCTAACAACTCAGCCCTCTCAGCAGACCACCAGGCCTTGTTCACGGGGTTTTCATTTACCAACATCAGCTGGAAAACCCCAAACCATCCACCGGCTCTTTAATATCATCAGAGCAAGCTGTCTTCCTAAACCCCAAGAAGAACATCAAAATAAGAAGATCCGGAAGGGCAAGCAGGACCTGGACAAGCAAGAAATAAGCGTGTCAGGACTCAAGCCAGGATCAGGACCCCAGAAGAACACAGAAGATATTCCTGTTCAAAAGGATGGCCATAAAGATGGATGAGGCAAGGGAGGTAAGTGCCCAGTAGGGACTTTTATGTGTGGCATTATGGTGTGCCTGGGAATACCATGCACACTACATGCCCCTGACAATAAGAGCCTTATGATACTATATGTATAGTGTTACGCTATGTATATAGTACATAAGAGAAAAAATATTCTAGTTATATTTACCAGTGACTACCGGTGACTATAATTAAAATTTTCCCCTTCCTCCATAACAACTCATTGAGCTGTCCTGGGCGACGGGGAAATAAGGTGTGAGATGGCTGGCTATTAAGGGGTGGAAGGAGGCCAGTTTTTTTTTTTTTATAAATCATAGCATTTAAAGCTATATTGCTTTGCTATGTAAAATAATTATATTTACCGGTGACTACCGGTGACTATAGTTACACTTTTCCCCCTCCTCCATAACAACTCATTGAGCTGTCCTGGGCGACGGGGAAATAAGGTGTGAGATGGCTGGCTATTAAGGGGTGGAAGGAGGCCAGTTTTTTTTTTTTGGTTTGTTTTTTTAAATCATAGCATTGAAAGCTATATTGCTTTGCTATGTAAAATAATTATATTTACCGGTGACTACCGGTGACTATAGTTACACTTTTCCCCCTCCTCCATAACAACTCATTGAGCTGTCCAGGGCGACGGGGAAATAAGGTGTGAGATGGCTGGCTATTAAGGGGTGGAAGGAGGCCAGTTTTTTTTTTTTTTTTTTTTAATCATTGCATTTAAAGCTATATTGCTTTGCTATGTAAAATAATTATATTTACCTGTGACTACCGGTGACTATAATTACACTTTTCCCCTTCCTCCATAACAACTCATTGAGCTGACCTGGGCGACGGGGAAATAAGGTGTGAGATGGCTGGCTATTAAGGGGTGGAAGGAGGCCAGTTTTTTTTTTTTTTTTTAAATCATAGCATTTAAAGCTATATTGCTTTGCTGTGTGAAATAATTATATTTACCGGTGGCTACCGGTGACTATAGTTACACTTTTCCCCCTCCTCTATAACAACTCATTGAGCTGTCCTGGGCGACGGGGAAATAAGGTGTGTGATGGCTGGCTATTAAGGGGTGGAAGGAGGCCAGTTTTTTTTTTTTTTTAAATCATAGCATTTAAAGCTATATTGCATTGCTATGTAAAAAAAATTATATTTACCGGTGACTACTGGTGACTATAGTTACACTTTTCCCCCTCCTCTATATCAACTCATTGAGCTGTCCTGGGCGACGGAGAAATAAGGTGTGTGATGGCTGGCTATTAAGGGGTGGAAGAAGGCCAGATTTTTTTTTTTAAATCATAGCATTTAAAGCTGTATTGCTTTGCTATGTAAAATAATTACATTTACCTGTGACTATAGTTACACTTTTCCCCCTCCTCCATAACAACTCATTGAGCTGTACTGGGCGACGGGGGAAATAAGGTGTGTGATGGCTGGCTATTAAGGGGTGGAGGAGGCCAGGTTTTTTTTTTTGTTAAATCATAGCATTATATCTAGCAACACTGCTAGATATAATCATAACAAAAGCATAAGGACATAAACATATGACGGTGTCCGGAGAGCCTGACGAGGCCGCAGTTGGTGAAATGCATGTCGAGGCTCACACACACCATCTGGATGCTCCTGTGCTTCTCGTGAGACATGGTACTGGTGCACATACTTTATGACTGATTATCTTCGGGCTCTCCTGATACCATCATATGTTTATGTCTTTATGCTCTTGTTATGATTATATCTACCAGGGTTAATTGGCTTCATTATTTTCACCTGCACCCCATATTGGGGATTAGCATCTACTGCGGCCATCTCGTCTTTTGACCAACTTCTGATTATTATATAGATATTGCAGGGGTATTATACAGGCAAAGTTTAAAGTTTTGCCTTCCTGCTCTCTACTATGTATTTATTTAACTGACTGCAATGCACGCCACTTATAAGACACTAGTGCTGTAGAACATCAGGGTTGCTTCACCTATATTTTGCGTACTGTTAAAACGTATTATAAACATCGAGCCTTTTTTCCGGGTTCTTATTAAAACTACGGCCACTCACAATTGATCAGCTAAACTCTCTGATATTTATACCTTATATAATTGTCAGTTAGCTGTGAGGTTTTAGTATTTAATTTATTTAATTATACCGGATTATATGCTTGCATATTCTACTTGTTAGTATACTACTTTTGCAGGTATATTCATATTTTTTCCTGTTTTTTATAGACTATTCATCATATTTCTTAGTCTCGCAGTTTGCAGTAATTACTAGCCCACCTTAATTGTGTTTGCCCCTAGAACTCTAGAGCATTTTTCATCTCACAGGAGCTCCTCATTATCTGGTTCTATCCTTATATTCAGGGATTGTTTCCATCCTCCCTGTTTTTTAATTGCACTTCTCCCCCTTACCTTGTATTGTTGTATTATTGGTATTATATTTATAATTGATGTACAATAAAATGGTTTATATATTTAACAAACCTTTGTTTTCGTTTGGGTCTCCGTCTCCTCCATATTTATTAACATTATATATATTGAGCGGTATTTGACTAGGATTCCCTTCTTTTTGGTTTTGATATCTTCTTAGGGGTACAACACACTTCTCTTTAGTGATATCTCTTATGTAGGTTTACATGTGTAGATACAGGTCTGGTGACGAATTCTGTGTTGCTCTGTAAGTGTGCTGCAGTAATACAGTGGGTACGGAAAGTATTCAGACCCCTTTACATTTTTCACTCTTTGTTTCATTGCAGCCATTTGGTAAATTCTAAATAGTTCATATTTTACTCATTAAAGTACACTCTGCACACCATCTTGACTGAAAAAAACAGAAATGTAGACATTTTTGCAAGTTTATTAAAAAAGAAAAACTGAAATATCACATGGTCATAAGTATTCAGAATCTTTGCTCAGTATTGAGTAGAAGCACCCTTTTGAATTAGTACAGCCATGAGTCTTCTTCGGAATGGTGCAACAAGTTTTTCACTCCTGGATTTGGGGATCCTCTGCCATTCTTCCTTGCAGATCCTCTCAAGTTCCGTCAGGTTGGATGCTGAACGTTGGTGGACAGCCATTTTCAGGTCTTTCCAGAGACGCTCAATTGGGTTTAGGTTAGGGCTCTGACTGGGCTAGTCAAGAATGGTCACAGAGTGGTTCTCAAACCCCTCCTTTGTTATTTTAGCTGTGTGCTTAGGGTCATTGTCTTGTTGGAAGGTGAACCTTTGGCCAAGTCTGAGGTCAAGAGCACTCTGGAAGAGGTTTTCATCCAGGATATCTCTGTACTTGGCCACATTCATGTTTCCTTCAATTGCAACCAGTCATCCTGTCCCTGCAGCTGAAAAACACCCCCATAGCAATGCTGCCACCACCATGTTTCACTGTTGGGATTGTATTGGGCAGGTAATGAGCAGTGCCTGGTTTTCTCCACAAATACTGCTTAGAATTATCACCAAAAAGTTCTATCTTCATCTCATCAAACCAGAGAATCTTATTTCTCATAGTCTGGGAGTCCTTGACTGGTGGAGGACTGCAGTGATAGTTGACTTTATGGAACTTTCTCCCATCTCCCTACTGCATCTCTGGAGCTCAGCCACAGTGATCTTGGGGTTCTTCTTTACCTCTCTCACCAAGTCTCTTCTCCCATGATTGCTCAGTTTGGCTGGATGGCCAGGTCTAGGAAGACTTCTGGTGGTCCCAAACTTCTTCCATTTAAGGATTATGGAGGCCACTGTGCCCTTAGGAACATTGAGTAATACAGAAATTCTTTTGTAACCTTGGCCAGATCTGTGCCTTGCCACAATTTTGTCTCTGAGCTCCTTGGGCAGTTCCTTTGATTCTCATTTGGTCTGACAAGCACTGTGAGCTGTTAGGTCTTATATAGACAGGGGTGTGCCTTTACAAATCAAGTCTTATCAGTTAATTAAACACAGCTGGACTCCAATGAAGGAGTAGAACCATCTCAAGGAGGATTACAAGGAAATGGACAGCATGTGACTTTAATATGAGTGTCTGAGCAAAGGGTCTGAATACTTATGACCATGTGATATTTAAATTTTTCTTTTTAATAAATTTGCAAAAATTTCTATATTTCTGTTTTTTTTCAGTCAAGATGGGGTGCAGAGTGTACTCTAATGAGTAAAATATGAACTATTTAGAATTTACCAAATGGCTGCAATGAAACAAAGAGTGAAAATTTTAAAGGGGTCTGAATACTTTCCGTACCCACTGTATACCAGGAATAAACCAGAAGGGAACAGTAAGCACTGCTTATTACATGTACCTAGCTTTTCTTTTAACCTACTCCTACTCCTTCAACATGCTTACATATGCTCACAGTTTTGGCTCCACTAATCCTCAGTCTCCTTCGCTATCCCCAAACCTCAGCACCCTCTAACCAAATAATTATCTCTCCTTCCCTCTTATCTCCACACCTGTCCTCATCTGCCATACTGCTCTTCAACCTCAGATCTATCCTACTAAAACATGAAAAAACAGTCACTCTCCTTCTCCCACCTGCTCTACCTCTCTCTGCTTCTCCTCACTGCAGGCGACATATCTTCCAATCCTGTTCCCCCCACATCCAGGGCCGGTTTTAGCCAAAGTGGGGCCCTGGGCAAAAGTTTAAAGTGGGGCACCAAACGCTCATATATTGTACCATCACACAGAAACATTTCAATTGCATTTACATGCACAGAGTTCAGGCCGTTAAGCGAGTGCAATTGTCAAGTCGTTCTGTGCTTGATATTGGCGTCTTTAGACAGGCCGACTAACAATGATGAGCGCATGATGAACAGTGATGAACAATTACTAGTGATGTGCTGCTGAGAATAATGATTTTTGTTCTGCCATAAACAATCCAATCACCCGATGAATGAGCAGCATTTTGCTCATTCATTGGGCAATTGCCAATCTTTACACTTATTAACTTTTGTTTGTGCTGCCGGGATTTATAACTGTGGATGCTACATACACATAGTTGAAGGGGTTAACGGGTAAACAGTTCCCTGGTCCCAACGGGGACTATTTTAGCAGCAACAGTTTCAGTTTCTATATACCCCGATTGGGTAACTATTTACAGCTCCTGCTCTGCCGCACTCAACGGCGTCTTCCTCCTGCTCTTTCTTGATATGATGTTTCTTCAGACCCGTCCGGGTCCTCTGGCTCCTCCTCTCCGTACCGCAACTCCTCCTCCGTCAAGCGGTGTACGTGGAGGGCGTAAGGTCCTTTGGCACACTTGTGCCGGGTAAAGGTGACCTCATCTCCGATGTAGAGGTCACGACCTCTGTGCCCCTCCGGCAGATGGGACTCCACGTCTCTGCGCGTGACAAAGACGTCGCCGTGGGTGTTGTTGTCTCGAATGAAGCCCCACCCGTGCTGCTGGTTGAACTTTATTACAGTCCCGGTGGTACGGGGACTGTGCGCTGCACGGGGGTCCCTCCTGGTCCGGCTCTTCTGCTCGGCGCTCCTTATTTGGGCCTGTTGTTCCCGGACCTGCCTCTCTCTCCGCTCCCTCGCAAACTCCTCGAGCTGTTGGCGGCAGCACTCCGCACACTCTGCTGCAGCGGCCCTAGTTTCCTGAGTGAACCCCATTAGATCTTCTCCGGTGGGGTCCCACTCAAACTGCGCTTCCGCTAGCGGGGGCGAGATCCGTGCCACGGGCTTCGGAGCCGGAATCAGGGGTTCATCCAGGGGTCTTAGTCTCTGCTGCCGTTCCAGCTCATGGTATCCTTCGGGCCAGATGAAGGGCCGCCCGTCCGGCCATGTGAGCTGGCTGAACAAGTCCTCCCCCAGGTGTGGCACCCTTGG
This sequence comes from Phyllobates terribilis, assembly GCF_046119375.1. Lineage (NCBI taxonomy): Eukaryota > Metazoa > Chordata > Amphibia > Anura > Dendrobatidae > Phyllobates > Phyllobates terribilis. The sequence goes on along the minus strand of NW_027362845.1, from coordinate 3,125,328 downwards.
TATTGCGGGCGCGGGCGCGGTGGTGGTGGCGCCCGGGTTGCCCAGGCCTTGCGGCCAGGCCTGGGGCACCTGGAAGGTGAAGGGCACCGTTAGGACGGCGGCGCCCTGGGCTACCTGGCCTTGCGGCCAGGCCGGAGGCTCCGCGGAGGTAGGGGGCGCTGTTGGTGATGCGGCGCCCGGGGGTACTAGGCCTTGCGACCAGGCTGGTGGTATTTCCTGCTTTGTCACGCTCCGGGTCGGGGCGCGTGACGTCACAGGGGTCGCTGCGGCGGCTTCCGGTCGGGGCCTAGTCCATAGCGGTGACATGGCGGCTACGGGCACAGCAGGGGGACTTTCGGGCTCTGCGACGGGGAGCTGGGGCAGGTAAGCGGTGTCACGGCTTGGGGTATAGGCGTCCCCTTTACCTGCCTCCATGCGTTCGGCTCCCTCTTCGGCGCCGTCTCCGGCCTTGGGTCCTCCCGCGCCATCCTCAGAGGCGGTCTGCTTCCTCTTCCAGGGTAGCGTGCTCCGTTGACTGGTCTCTGCTTGCTGGGCCATCTCCCGGCTCCACTCCGCCAGTATCTCGCGCTGTACCCGGGCCATCCTCCGTGCGAGGCCCTCCAGGGCAGTTTGTGCACACTCCCGGTCTCGGGGGAGCTGCGCTAAGATCTCCGCTAGACCTAGCGGGGTTGTGGACTCTAGCAGGCTCCTGACCATCGGGTCGGTGCTGCTCTGCTCGGCTTCCGGCAGGCTCCTGGCCAGCGGGCCGGTGCTGCTCTGCCCTCCTTCCTCGGTCTCTAGCAGACTCCTGGCCTGCGGGCCGGTGCTGTTCTGCTTTCTTTCCATCTCCGGGTGAGCTCCTCCGCTACTCCTTGTTAGACCTCTTGCCTCCGGGTGCGCTCGCTCCAGACTGCTCCAAGCGACACCCATCTTTTCTCTTCTCTTTCGTCTCCTCCCACTTCGAGGGCGGTCCCGGGGCAACTCGGTGACTGTCAGCTCCAGGGGGAGTTCTTTCACGCTGACAGACACCTCCAGCATCACAGTCTCTGTTGGTGGGGGCGGTTTCCACTTTTGGCGCCATTTTCTGTCCCGGCCCACGATGGGAGGTGGCCTCTTGCCCTCCTTTGGCACGCCCATAATGGCGTCCGCTGCTCTTCCAAGGCGGGAAATCTGCGGTTTTGGCGGGAAGCGTCGCCCAGTGGCGGGAAACTCTGCAGATGGCGGGAACAAGCTGGAAATGGCGGACAATCGGCGGGAAACGACTGGTGATGGAGTCCGATGGCGTGGACCCTCCGGAACCGGCGAGAGACTTCTTTCTGAGGTAAACTTGCACTTTTCTTCAGGCACGCAGTACCCGGGTGTTGCGGGCACGTAATCCTGCCGACTACGCCAAAGTTGACGCGCCCCCTGGGACATATTCCTTTTTGAGGGGAATACCCGGTACCGGATCAGATGGGGGGTTGTAGTCTCCGAGCGGCTGTGACCCGGTCCCGTGCCCAGGGCGTCAAGCTCAGTGTTATGTGGCAGCTTTATAGATGTTACTAAAGTTCTTTTGTGTCGACTACGCCACCCGTTGTGATGCGGTCACTGTGGCCGCCGCTGCTGCTTGTGATGCGGTCACTGTGGCCGCCGCTGCTGCAGGGTCCGCTGAGGCTGATGGTGGGTGCGCAGCTTGGTGAGATAACCCCCAACGGGAGGGGTATAGCCTCAGAGGGGACAGGCGCAGAGGATGGGGGTTGTGGTGGTGCGATGCAGCCGGCAATGAAGACAGACTCGGGTTGTGCAGTTAAGGGTGTTTACTTACTGCTGATGTTGTACTGGTCACTCCAGCTGCTAGTGACCACCCGAGCCGTGCTGCGTCCACCAGGTCCTGGATCCAGCCAACCCCCAAACAAGTCCGGAGCGTGGCCCTGAGCTCTCCCTCTGTCCTTTCTTCAGCCGTCCCCACCAGTGATTCACCTAGGTCCAGCTCCCTCGGGCCTTCTTTTGGGACACCCTTGGCCCTGGATTCCCTGACCCTTCATGTGGTGTGCCTTCGGGGTGAATGTGGTGGGTGACCGTGACAGACACTGCCCACGGTCTCCGGTCTCTGGCTGGGGAATGTCTTTGCCCCCACCAGCTTGGGTTCCGGTACCCTCTTGCTGACTCCTCACCCGGTGCTCTAATTTGGGTTCTTGGGTCCCTTCAGTCTTCCCCCTCTGGGTCTTTCTCTGCTCCACTCTCTCTCTCTCCAGGGCTGCTGTTTCCTTCTCTCTCCTCTCCAACTGACTTGTTCTCAGCGTCTGACCCTGATCTAAGTTGGTGCCCTCCTTATATATCCCTCTATGTGTGAGCTCAGGTGACCAGCGCCCAATGAGCTCCTATCACTACCCAGACTGCTCCCCCTATCTGCCCCTACACTACATGGGATGTACCACCCCCCTCCCACTCCAGCCAGGAACAGGCTCGGTTGTACCTGCACATTTCTAAGTGGGAGTACCGTCGGCCTGCTCCTCTGGAATGGGATGTATGTAGTGCATGCAGTCTATCTGAGCTCAGTTCCACACTCCTTCCTTACCCGGGAGTGGAATATCACACCTCTGGGTTGAGGTGCAATACCCCTGTAGCAGCCGAATCCTCAGGGTGCTACAACTGCTTTACACACTCTTGGCATTCTCTTGATGAGCTTCAAGAGGTTATCACTGGAAATGGTCTTCCAACAATGGTTTTCACTTCACAGGTGTGCCCTGTCAGGTTTAATAAGTGGGATTTCTTGCCTTATGATTGTGGTTGGGACCATCAGTTGTGTTGTGCAGAAGTCTGGTGGATACACAGCTGATAATCCTACTGAATAGACTGTTAGAATTTGTATTATGGCAAGAAAAAAGCAGCTAAGTAAAGAAAAACGAGTTGCCATCATTACTTTAAGAAATGAAGGTCAGTCAGTGCGAAAAATTGGGAAAACTTTGAAAGTGTCCCCAAGTGCAGTTGCAAAAACCATCAAGTGCTACAAAGAAACTGGCTCACATGAGGACCGCCCCAGGAAAGGAAGACCAAGAGTCACCTCTGCTTCTGAGGATAAGTTTATCCGAGTCACCAGCCTCAGAAATCGCAGGTTAACAGCAGCTCAGATTAGAGACCAGGTCAGTGCCACACACAGTTCTAGCAGCAGACACATCGTTTCCACAACTATTAAGAGGAGACTTTGTGCAGCAGGCCTTCATGGTAAAATAGCTGCTAGGAAACCACTGCTAAGGACAGGCAACAAGCAGAATAGACTTGTTTGGGCTAAAGAACAGACGAAATGGACATTAGACCAGTGGAAATCTGTGCTTTGCTCTGATGAGTCCAAATTTAAGATCTTTGGTTCCAACCACCGTGTCTTTGTGCGACGCAGAAAAGGTGAACGGATGGACTCTACATGCCTGGTTTCCACCGTGAAGCATGGAGGAGGAGGTGTGATGGTGTGGGGGTGCTTTGCTGATGACACTGTTGGGGATTTATTCAAAATTGAAGGCATACTGAACCAGTATGGCTACCACAGCATCTTGCAGCGGCATGCTTTTTCATCCGGTTTGCGTTTAGTTGGACCATCACTTATTTTTCAACAGGACAATGACCCCAAACACACCTCCAGGCTGTGTAAGGGCTATTTGACCAAGATGGAGAGTGATGGGGTGCTACGCCAGATAACCTAGCCTCCACAGTCACTAGACCTGAACCCAATCGAGATTGTTTGGGGTGAGCTGGACCGCAGAGTGAAGGCAAAAGGGCCAACAAGTGCTAAGCATCTCTGGGAACTCCTTCAAGATTGTTGGAAGACCATTTCCGGTGACTACCTCTTGAAGCTCATCAAGAGAATGCCAAGAGTGTGCAAAGCAGTCATCAAAGCAAAAGGTGGCTGCTTTGAAGAACCTAGAATATAAGACATATTTTCAGTTGTTTCACACTTTTTTGTTAAGTATATAATTCCATATGTGTTAATTCATAGTTTTGATGCCTTCAGTGTGAATGTACAATTTTCATAGTCATGAAAATACAGAAAAATCTTTAAATGAGAAGGTGTGTCCAAACTTTTGGTCTGTACTGTATATATGCACAATACTTACCAGTCTGTCTCTTCCTCTTCACTTCTTCTAAACTCCTGCACAGTACAGGACCTGTGATGATATCATGGTTACGACTGTGGTGTCATCAAAGATCCTTAAGCAGTCCCAACAACTGTATTGATAACGCAGAGCTATTATGTAGTTTTTGCGGTAGATGTTTGGTGTCAGTGGTGTAACTTGGGCTGCTCTGTTGCCAGGATGTGACTGTCAACATCATGCTAATTGAGAGACGGCTCCCCGCAATGAGGCAGCGAGGAGCTGGCTGTCAGCATGACATCAGCAGTTACACCCTGGCTACAGAGCGGAAGACAAGCTGTTGCGACAATGTGACGTCAGCGGAAGTCTCAGAATGATCGTCAGGAATGGTCTGTGACCACTCTGTGCTAGGAGAGATCTGCGCTGGGTAGAATAGGCAGGTAGTTAGTAACCACCTGCCTGTCAGCACTTATGCCCATAGTAAAAAATTAATATAATTCTAGATAAACCCTTTGAGAGGGGGTTCCCTAGTAGTTGACAACCCCTTTAAATCCATTACCTGAGGTTGAATATGACACAACAAAATACTAAACTTTTCTTTGTGCACCTTTGAGAAATGCTGCCAATGGCTGGTCTCCTTTCTGCACAGTGGTTCTGCGCTCCTCCCCTCACCCTCTACAGCAACTATTGGTTGCTCAAGTCAAGTCAGCTGGGTATTGTAAAGAGAGCCTGTCACCAGAAAAAAACGCTATTAATCTGCAGATATAGGCTTAATCTGCAGGTTAATAGCGTTACTAACCTGCCCGGTGCCCACACATATCAGAACGCTATGGGGAGAAAATGTCCTTTATTCACTCCAGCAACGTTCAGTTTCAGTCATGGGGGCACAGGATCAGTCACCGATCTGAGTTTACAGTACCGTGCCCCTGGCCTTGACTGACAGCCGGCCCCAATGCAGAGCGACTGTCAGTCAGGGCCGGGGGCGCAGTTACAGCCACTGCTCTGTATTTTCAGACCGGTGACTGAAACCGCGCCGGCACCGCCCCGTGACTGAAACTGGAACACTGCTGGAAGGAATGAAGTTCATTTTCTCCTCGCAGCGTTCAGCTAAGTGCAGGCACCAGGCAGGTTAGTAACGCTATTACCCTGATGATTGACCCCATATCTGCAGGTTAATAGTGCTTTTTCTGGTGACAGGTTCCCTTTAAATCTCCCGCCCAGGACTTATCAAATCTTCTTATTGTGTAATAAGCACAGTAAACAGGACCTCTTCAACAAATTTGAACTGCTCCAGATGCTCCCCCTGTCATCACACACTTGATGTGATTCTGCAGGCTGACAACCAGGGTCGGACTGGGGTGGCTAGGGCCCACCAGGGGAACTGACTCTAGGGGCCCACACTACAGCCCACCATAAACGGTTTTATTACTTGTTATGCTTTTCTATAATGTTCTATAATTACATGATTGGCCGCGCTGTGGAGCACCAAGTTGCAGGACTATATTCGAACAGTCATTCCGTACTGCCAGAGTCCCTTTAATGGTAACTTGTCACCTTGAAAAACGCTATTTATCTGCAGATAAAAGGGTAATCTGCAGGTAAATAGGGTGTAAAGCCTGGTTAGACGGCTTATTGGAAAAGCATTGGCTACACAGAGAAAATTACATTTTATTCTCCCTGCCGCCACTCGCTTCCTGTTATTGGGTCGGTGCAAGGAGGGAGACATTACAGTCACCACGAACTACAAAGTGAGGGTGCTGCAATAACGTCCGGCACCTTGATTGTGACATCTTCTATGGAGCCCAACCTCAGGCTGAGCTTCATTGAATGACTAACATGGAAGCAACACCAGGCAACTAGTGCTGAGTGAGTGTGGTCGGATAAGGTGTGATCCCAGCATGTTCAGGTGTTATCTGAGTATCTTGTAGTGCTCTGCTAATATGCTCGAGTCCCCGGGGTAGCATGTTTTGCGGCAGTAGACAGACGCAACACATGCAGGAATTGCCTGTTTGTTAGGTAATCCCTGCATGTGTTGCTTCTGTCTACCGCCGCAAAACATGCTACCCCGGGGACTCGAGCATATTAGCAGAGCACTACAAGATACTCAGATAACACTTGAGCATGCTGGGATCACACCTTATCCAACCACACTCACTCAGCACTAGTTGCCAGGTGTTGCTGCCATGTTAGTCATTCAATAACGCTCAGCCTGAGGTTGGGCTCCATGGAAGTGTCACAATTAAGGTGCCTGACGTTATTGCAGCACTTTGTAGCTCGCGGTGACTGTAATGTCTCTTATCCGACCACGCGCACTCAGCACTACTGGCAACCCATCAGCAACCTGCAACTGCGTCACAGGGGGCTGAAGGGAACAGGTGACTGCATGCACCGGCCATTGTGCTATCTAAATGCCGCTGTCAGTGATTGACAAGGGCACTTAAATACTCAAAACAGCAGCAATCAAGGCGAGCTCTGATCACTGCTGTTACAGGCAGACGCCGGCTATGTAACACAGCCGACATCTGCCCAGTATGGAGCAGGCTCAGCTCCTGAACCCGTGTCCATACAAGCACATCCCTATGGTGACAGTTTTGTCAGGGTTAGCATATTTCACTTGTCTGTTCCTAAATGTGGAAAGACAAATGGAATTCCCTAACACATGTGAGTGAGTCCTAACAGATTTAGTAAAGGTGCCTCAAGCATATGAATGTTATTACACACCACAATGCACAGTTACATACACGCATCTTACAAAAATACATATTATTCCAGATACGCAGACGCGCACAAACACGCAGACGCGCACATACACATCAGTACACGAATACATCATCTGAACCACCATCAATTGTAATGTCAGGTCAGACCCATATATCTTTGTATCGCATAAACCTACAACTCCCAGTATGTAATTAACAATAGAGATACTGGGAGTTATCAGTCATCATCAGACTGCAGACCATACAGGAACCACATTACTGATGAGACACAGGCAGGATCACAAATGAACATTTACATGCAGGTATCTTACCTGAGACGGCTTCTCTGATTAGAGTCGTTCTCTTTCTGTTCTTCCTCTTGTCCAGACTCCATGATGAGTTCCACAGCTCGTCTCTGCAGACTTCCATCTTCTCCGGTCTTCTGCAGCACATCCCCACATGATGCCCTTAAAGATAGCAGTGTCATTATGATGCTCCTGAATAAAAATATCTACACTGAGCCCCTAAATAAACCTAACTCTTACAATGCTCCCTGCACAAAATATGACATACACTCTACCACTGTTAGGGTACATGCTCTCCACACTGTCCTCTCCTTACCATACTGGGCCCCCTCTTCACACTGTCCTCTCACACTGTGTCCCCCCTATACTACCCAGTCTCTATACTGTGCCCCTTCATCACACTCCACCTCCTCAGCATACTGTTACCTCCTTTCTGTGCCCTCACACTGTTTCCCCTATACTGCCGCATCTCTATACCTTCCCCCTCACTACCTAGTCTCTGTGCTGTGTCACATCACACTTTTCTCTCTCCATACTGTCTCCTCACACTATTCCCCCACTCTCCATACTGTTTCCTTATACATCCCCCTTCCCCATTCTGTTCCTGCACTCATTCCCACCCCTCCTCTAGTTCACCATACCGTTTCTTCACACATCTCCCCATTTTGTCTCCTAAAATTTCTCTCCCCAAATATAATAAATCATCGGAAGACCACACAGACATGCAGAAGCGCGCTTACACACACGAAAACAAGCGCACACAGACACATACTAAGGGCTCTTTCACACGTCAGTACATGCGGTGACAGTTTCCTCATGTACCACAGACACTGGTACACGTAGACCCATTCAAATGAATGTGCACACGTCAGTGTGTTTCCACTTTCCACAGACCATGTGGTGTCCATGGGCAAAACACGCTGACACGTCTGTTTTTTACCTGCTGCACAGGCCGCAAAACGTCCCGCACACTGATGACAGTTAGTGCTCTTCCCAAGCACTGGGTGCTGAGCGCTGCCCTCATCATAGATCCCTGCTGGCGCTGCGATCAGCAGCAGCAGGGTCAATGATGAGAGTAGTAGTCTACTCCAGCAGTGTCCAACTGTAAAAATAGGAATAAAATAAAAAAAATCCTTATACTCACCTCTCCTAAGAGTCACCCGCTGTAATCCGTGCGAGCACTCACGCCGAGGAGAATGACTCCTGCAGCGAGTGGACCCCGGAGCTGCGCTCAACAAGCGGTGCCCTGTCAATCACTGAGTGCAGCTCCGAGGCCCGCTCGCTGCAGAAGTCATTCTCTTCGGCGTGAGCGCTCGCACAGATTACAGCGGGTGACACTTAGGAGAGGTGAGTACAAGGATTTTTTAATTTTATTCCTATTTTTACAGTTGGACACGGCGGGAGTTGACTACTACTCTCATCATTGACCCTGCTGCTGCTGATCGCAGTGCCGGCAGGGATCCATGATGAGGGCAAGCGCTCAGCACCCGGCTCTTGGGAACAGCGTTAACTGTACACTGATTCCCAAGCACTGGTATGTGTCACACGGATGACACACAGGTGGACACATATCTCCAGTCCCGTAAATATCAGGACATGTGAAAGAGCCCTAATATACACACGCAGATACACATACCCACAGAAATGGGGACACGTACACACGCAGGCAAGCACACACAGAAATGCACACGCAATCATGCACAGACACACTCAGACAATCACACACAAAAATGCAGACAAGCAGGGAAACACGCACAAACGTGTGAAGACACATATACACATAGGCATGCAGGCACTCAAATACATACACATGCTGGCATATACACACACACACACGCAGGCATATACACACACACATGCAGGCATATACACACACACACATGCAGGCATACATACACACACACACAAGCAGGCATATACACACACACACATATGCAGGCATATACACACACACATGCAGGCATACACAAACACACATACATGCAGGCATATACACACACACACACATGCAGGCATATACACACACACACATGCAGGCATACATACACACACACAAGCAGGCATATACACACACACACATACATGCAGGCATATACACACACACACATGCAGGCATACACAAACACACATACATGCAGGCATATACACACACACACACATGCAGGCATATACACACACACATGCAGGCATACATACACACACACAAGCAGGCATATACACACACACACACATGCAGGCATACACACACACACATGCAGGCATATACACACACATGCAGGTATATATACACACACACATGCAGGCATATACACACACACTGTACACACATGCAGGCATACACACACACACATGAAGGCAGGCATATACACACACTGTACACACACAGGCATATACACACACAAATGCAGGCATATACACACACACAGGAATATACACACACGCAGGCATATACACATACAGTCATGGCCAAAAGTATTGAGAATGAGACAAATAGTAATTTTTCCAAAGTTTACTGCTTCATTTTTTGTAATGGCAATTTGCATATACTCCTGAATGTCAAAGATTGATCAGCTTAACAGCAATTACTGTACTTGCAAAGTCAATATTTGCCCAGAAAATGAACTTTAACCCCCAAAACACATTTTAACATCATTGCAGTCCTGCCTTAAAAGGAGCAGCTAACATCATTTTAGTGATTGATCCATTAACTCAGGTGTGGGTGTTGATGAGGACAGGGCTGGCGATCAATCAGTCATGATTAAGTAAGAATGACATCACTGGACACTTTAAAAGGAGGCTGGTTCTTGGTATCATTGTTTCTCTTCAGTTAACCATGGTTATCTCTAAAGAAACATGTGCAGCCATCATTGCAATGCCCAAAAATGGCCTAACAGGGAAGAGTATCGCAGCTACAAAGATTGCACCTCAGTCAACAATCTATCGCATCATCAAGAACTTCAAGGAGAAGCATGTCAAAAAGGCTCCAGGGCACCCAAGAAAGACCAGCAAGCACCAGGACCGTATCTTAAAACTGTTTCAGCTGCGGGATCGGACTACCAGCAGTGCCGAGCTTGCTCAGGAATGGCAGCAGGCTGATGTGAGTGCTTCTGCACGCACTGTGAGGCGGAGACTCTTTGAGCCAGGGCTGGTTCCAAGGAGGGCAGCAAAGAAGCCACTTCTCTCCAGAAAAAACATCAGGGACCGACTGATATTCTGCAAAAGGTACAGGGAGTGGACTGCTGAGGACTGGGGCAAAGTCATTTTCTCTGATGAATCCCCTTTTCGATTGTTTGGGACATCTGGAAAACAGCTTATTCGGAGAAGAAGAGGTGAGCGCTACCACCAGTCTTGTCTCATGCCAACTGTAAAGCATCCTGAAACCATTCATGTGTGGGGTTGCTTCTCAGCCAAGGGAATCGGCTCACTCACAGTCTTGCCTAAAAACACAGCCATGAATAAAGAATGGTACCAGAATGTCCTCCAAGAGCAACTTCTCCCAACCGTCCAAGAGCAGTTTGGCGCCCAAAAATGCCTTTTCCAGCATGATGGAGCACCTTGCCATAAAGCAAAGGTGATAACAAAATGGCTTATGGAACAAAACATAGAGATTTTGGGTCCATGGCCTGGAAACTTCCCAGATCTTAATCCCATTGAGAACTTGTGGTCAATCATCAAGAGACGGGTGGACAAACAAAAACCAACAAATTCTGGCAAAATGCAAGCATTGATTATGCAAGAATGGACTGCTATCAGTCAGGATTTGGTCCAAAAGTTGATTGAGAGCATGCCAGGGAGAATTACAGAGGTCTTGAAGAAGAAGGGGCAACACTGCAAATATTGACTTGCTGCATTAACTCATTCTAACTGTCAATATAACCTATTTGTACTCATAATATGATTGCAATTATATTTCTGTATGTGATATAAACATCAGACAAACACTAATAAAAACCAGAGGCCAGCAGATCATGGGAAAATATAATTTTGGTGTCATTCTCAAAACTTTTGGCCATGACTGTACACACAGGCATATACACATACACAGGGATATATACACACACACACACACAGGCATATACACACACAGGCAGGCAGCATATACAGAAAAATTCATACAAACACACACTATATTACACAATCTGTACAGTACAGAAGCGCTCCTAAGGCGGAAGACTGCAGTGCAGGGCGCGCTGTGACGTCACTTTCAGCAGACGTGCGGCCCTGTCTGCTAAATGTGACGCTGCAGTACAGCCCCTGCTCTGCTCTTCGGCTCTCCTGCTCCCAGGCCACTCCCGCTACTGTTCTGGGCATCGCGGCGGCGGTGAGAGTGTGTGCGCGCGCCCTTAAAGGGCCCGCGACCACTTTTTTTTTCCTTTTTTTTTTTTTAAATTCTCCTCTGCCTTCTCTGCAGGGGGCCGGGGCCCACCGGGAAATTTCCTGGCACCCCGCCAGGCCTGTCCGAGCCTGCTGACAACCCCCCACTCTCCTATCTCCCAGCCTCCCTCATCCCCGCTCCATCAGCTACTAGTTACCAAAGTGTTTTCTGCTTGGTGAGCTCAGCTGACATCAGTCTGACAGTTTCCACTAAGATATATTGCAGAAAAGGCAGCCCACCGCACAGCCTGGAATGCCGGCTGCACTTTTCAGTAAGATATCTTGCTGTTGTCCATAATAGCATGGAACATTAAAAGATAAGCTTCAAGTCACGGACCATGAGCTGGGAGTCAGAGGGAACAGACAGAGGCTGCAGTGCTGGGACGAGGCACAGGTTTTGCCTCACACACTTGTACGTGTCAGCGCCTCACCTGATTCCTTCAGCATCCTGTCACATGCGCAGAAAAAACCCAGCTCAGTCTCAGACCAAAGTCACTGGCAGGGGCTGGAGGGGATGGAGCGCTGCCTGGCCGTTTCTATTGAGAGTGCAGGAACGACGTAGCTCCTGTCTCATTGATAATTGGAAAGGAGCCCCCAACACAGCCCCCAGTGTGACCGCAACCATTATGCCCCCACTGGGGGCCCCTGAGGGAGTGGGGGCCCCAGGCATTTGCTTTGTTTGCCTCCCCATAATGTCAGCCTGCCCACATCTGATACTTCCCATTTATTCCCCCTCTTATCGCTCTCATCCTAATATGAATTACCGCAATCTCTCCTATGTAAAACCTGTGTCCTTGACGACCACCCCTCTGCTCCCTCTCTCTGGAGCACTCTGAAATGCCCACTCTGTCTGTAATAAGCTCCATGTGATTCATGACCTCCTTACCTCTCACAATTTCTCCTTCCTGGGCCTCACCGAAACATGGCTGACACCCTCCAACACTGCCTCCCTTGCTCCGCTGTGTTATGATGGCCTCCACTTTGCCCACACTCTTCTCCTTGGCAACATACATGGCGGAGGAGTGGGTCTTCTTCTTTCTACCAACTGCACCTTTAATCCAATCCCACCTCTAACCTCCCTTATCTTCTCTTTTGAAGTCCACTCTGTCCGCATCTATTCTACCTCCAAGTGGCCGTCATATACCGACCTCCGGGCCCGGCCACTACCTATATTGACTAATTCTCCACCTGGCTTCTTCACTTTCTTTCCGCTGACATTCCCACTATCATAATGGGTGACTTCAGCATCCCTACTGACACCCTCCAGTCAGCAGCCTCCAAACTCCTGTGTCTTACTTTATCTTTTGAACTTACTCAATGTTCCTCCTCAGCCACCCACACAGACGGAAATACATTAGACCTTATCTTCACCCGTCTCTGCTCCCTATCTAACTTCACAACCTCCCCTCTCCCCCTACCTCATCACCATCTACTCACTTTCTGTTAGCAGAGGATTAATCCGCGTGACATCCAGAGTTTAGAACACAGAATGTAGGTTTATTCATATCCAGCATAGGCACAGCATGGAGTCTGGTGTTACTGCAGCATGAGGAAATCAAATCAGATATATAACAACAACACAGGAAGAGAAGGAGGGGGCATCCTGTCTGTGGGAGTTTTTTTTTTTTTTTTAACTAAACTTTGTTAACAACCTCACAATATGCACAACATATGAAACAGCACAGTAGTTGTTGCAATACACATACAGATTAATATGTATTATTCCAACACCCCCACTCAACAACTACTTATCCTCTTAGTCCCATTGTGGTTCTCAATTCTTTTAACCTAGCTCGTGGCAATGGCTTTGTCATAATGTCAGCTACCATCTTATCAGTTTCACAATAGACAAAGTGAATTATCCCACGATCTATCAAATCACGTAGATGATGATGTCTGACGTCAATGTGCTTGGTTCTAGCACTGATTTTTTCACTGCATGCAAGTTTAATGCATCCTTGGTTGTCCTCATAAATCACCGTCGGCTGAGTTGTCGGTTTGCCAAGATCGTCCATCAATTGTCTTAGCCAAACAACCTCCTGGCTTGCATAGGCTGCGGACACATACTCCGCTTCTGTAGATGACAAGGCAACAGACACTTGTTTCCTACTAGACCAGGAGATTGAACTTTCTCCAACTTTAAACAAGTATCCACTTGTGGATTTATGATCACGCGAATCACCAGCCCTATCCACATCTACATAGCCGGTAAGTTCTAGATCTCCTGCTGCAGATAGTTTTAAATTTACATCTTGCGTTTCTTTCAAATATCGGAGAAGTCTCTTAACAGCATTCCAGTCTCTTTGGCGCGGTTTTTCCACATATCTGCAAAGGATTCCAACTGTTGTTGTGATATCCGGTCGAGTCATAGTTGATATGTATAGAAGTGTCCCCACTGCCTGACGATATTTCTCATTGTTAGGCAACAGGTCATCTTCTCCTTCCAGCTTCAGGTAGGATGGTTCCATTGGGGTTGATATACCTTTGACCTCCGACATTTTAAACTGATTCAGAATCAAATTAATTTTTGCACTTTGGTTTAGAAGAAAACTTCCATCTTCCTCTCTCTGGATTTGGATTCCTAGATAATATGTCACACTTCCAAGGTCATTTGATTCAAAGTGCTGATTCAGAATTTCAGTCATTTTTCCAATTTCTGCGTCGTCTTGATGAACAACAATCACGTCGTCCACATATAAGAGAATATACATCCACTTTCCATCTGTATATTTTGTCTTCCAACAAGACTTTATTCATCTTGGTGTTCCATGCTCTTGCTGATTGCTTAAGACCATAGAGAGATTTTTGTACTTTGCAAACAAGATTCTCTTGACCTCTTTTTACATAACCTTCAGGTTGAGTCATGTATAAGTCCTCCTCAATGTCACCATTTAAAAAGGCAGTTTTTATATCCAAATGTCTGACATACATCTTTTGTACAGCAACTACAGCTAACAAAGCTCTGAACGTGGTCTGTTTAGTGACTGGAGCAAATGTAGCATCGTAATCTTCGCCATACTTTGGAGAATATCCTTTTGCGACCAACCTTGCTTTGAATCTGTGGACTTTACCTTCTGAGTCATATTTGGTTTTGAAGACCCACTTGCACTTGATTGCCTTTTTGCCCTGTGGTAGCTTGGTGAGTTTCCAAGTTTGGAGTTGATGAAGCGATTTGATTTCCTCATTAGCGGCATCGATCCACTTTGTTCTTTCATGGACAGGTAGTGCTTGCATTTCATCCCATGACTGCGGCTCTGACTCAGGTAGTGTCTTGACAATGTAGGATAGACGTTTAGCTGGTATACCTTTGCTTGATCTTGACGATCTCCTGATTTCAGATTCACCTGATTTTTCTGTTGTTCCTTCATTAGTTGAAGAATCCAGCCAGACCTCTACATCCTCCTTGTTGCTGTCTTGTAATTGTGACTTCAGCTGGACTACTGGCGTGATGTCACAAAACTTGGGTGATACAAAGTTCTCATCAATCACTACATCTCTACTTATTGTGATCTAGTTTGTTTCTGGGTGTAGAATCAAAATGCAGCAGCAGGGGTTTTAGAAATAACTACACAAAAAAATAAATGTAAACACAAGCAGGTGTAGTGCTATAGAAATGTAAAACTTAACATTTATTACCACTAGATAAAATATGTGCAAAATACAAGGACCTAAAAACACAGATGTACTGTCTGTGATATTAGATAGCCAAAATACTTCCATGTATTGTTGCGTCCAAAGATATAGATATATGTCATATAAGCATATTGTATCTCTGACGCAACCAAGAAAGTGTGGCAAAAAGAAAATGATGGAGCCTACGGGACACTATAACAACTTATTGTGTCTCAATATGTGAGAACGCAGAAACATTAACCCTATCAATGGTAACCATTTAACCTTGCTATATATAGAAATGGAACATCCTCACCAATTTTGATATCCGTTCCTGCTCTCAGACTTCAAGATAGCTCCATATGATGGGGGCAGACCAAGTCTCATAGGGTCACCAGCCCATCACAATATACCGCTCCCGACGCGTTTCTTTGCCTTAGCTAGTCATCAGGGGAAAAAAAGAGAAGACATGCGGTATGCACGCTGCCCACAATCGCGCAGCTCATTCACCAGACAGCGCCATTTGACACTCTGATAAGTCCTCTTTTAAATCCTAGTCGCGCTATACTCGCGATCGTGTCACTTCCGGTTCCGGTCAGCTGACATCCGGTATGTGGAACGCAGGTGCCGGGCGTGACACGCAAGCGTCACATCCGGTGTGCGCATCACAGACAAGGAAAAACCGCACACTACGGAGCGACGATTAAGGGGCACACAAGGTAACCAACTGACATCTTGTGTTGGATGGTGACATGAAGCCCTCCCATCCATAAGTACCCCAGGCCAGGGCAAATGTCCAAGTTATACAGTAGCTGACACCCATCCAGGCACATACCGTATGTACCGTGGTATATACTAACCGCGTATATTCTGCCCCAATGGTTTATGAGCTGGAAATACCTCATAGGTCAAAACCGCACAGTGGTGCCACGGCCCAGGTCGAGAGCGCACTTAAAGCCCAAACAAAAAATTATTATGAAAATAAAAATGGAAATAAAGGTGAAATTATGAAAAAAAAAAAAAAAAAAAGGGGAATATGAAGAAATATGAAGAAATATGAAGAAAATATCTTTGGACGCAACAATACATGGAAGTATTTTGGCTATCTAATATCACAGACAGTACATCTGTGTTTTTAGGTCCTTGTATTTTGCACATATTTTATCTGGGTGTAGAATCCTATAACCTTTCTGGGTTTCGCTGTAGCCTACCAGGATACCTTCCTTAGCGTGAGATTCCCACTTAGTTCGCTTTTCTTTGGGAACATGTACAAATGCTTTACTTCCGAATATTCTTATGTGATGTAGTTTTGGCTTTCTGCTATTCCATTGCTCAAATGGAGTTTTGTCTGTAGCTTTACCTGGTAGTCTGTTCTGAAGATAGCAAGCTGTCATGATTGCTTCACCCCAATATACTGTGGGCAGATTTGCATCAAATAACATGCTTCTTCCACTTTCACATAGTGTTCGGTTCCTTCTTTCCGCGACACCATTTTGCTCTGGGTTGTACGGTACAGTGGTCTGAAATAGGATTCCATTTTTCTTTAAAATGCTCTGTGTCTCATTACTTGTATATTCAGTCCCATTATCTGCACGTAGAATCTTTGACATTCTTCCAAATTTATTATATACTTCAGCTAGGTATATTTCAAGTTTCTCTGGAACTTCCTTCTTGCTGTGAAGCAGTTGGACAACTGTATATCTTGAATGATCATCAATAAATGTGAGAAAATATCTCTTCTTCCCTGGGGTCAGAGTGCTCATTGGACCACAGACATCTGTGTGTATTAAATCTAGTGGCTGTGCTGTTGTTGTACTAATTCTCTTAGGAAAAGCTTTCCTAGACATTTTCCCTTTGATGCAGCTAGTACACTTCATTGTCTGGTTACATAGATCAATTGTAATATCCTCAGCTAGTTGCTTTTGGACTAACTTTCTTATTGCTTCTGGGTCTCTGTGTGCCAGACGCATATGCCACACATGAATACAGTTTTTATGCTCTTCTTGTTGCGCTGTATACACACACTCTTTGCATTTCAGCTGATAAAGTTCATCTGTGATGTTTCCCTCTACTAGTGTGTGACCTTCCTTTGAGATGATGCAGCTATCATGCTTAAATGTAACTTCATTTCCTTGTTTTGTGAGTTTCTTCACAGATAGTAGATTACTTTCAAGACTAGGCACATACAGCACATCCTTTACTGGGATCTTCCTGCTTTGTGTTGGTGAGATTTGACAATCAATATAACCATCTCCTATGCCTTCTGAAGTCATGTACTGACCATTAGCCATAATCACTTTCTCTGATTTACTTTGGTTAAGCTTAGAAAAGAAGTCTCTGTTATTAGTCATGTGACTAGCTGCTCCAGAGTCTATACACCATGCATGCTTTGATGTATTTGCACTGACAGTAAATGCAGTTTCAGTATTCACAGAATCATTTTCTCCAGATACAGCACTTTTAACCCTTTGATGACTGCTTTGCTTTTTCAGCTGATTCATTCTAGCTTTCCAGACTCTGCAGTCAGCTTTCAAATGTCCTGATTTCTTGCAAACAAAACATTCACGTGTTTCTTTTATGTGCTTCCTGTTATCAGTTAGGTTTTGTGTCTGTAAAGCAGATTCTGTGTTGCATGTCCTACTGTTTACACCTTCTGCCTTTCGCTTATATTCATTTATGAGCTTCCCCCTGACATAATCCAGTGTAAGCTCATCATCTGGACGCGCATCTAGTGCGGTTACAAGCGTATCATACCTCTCTGAAAGGCCACTAAGCAGTAATGCGGCCACATGAAAGTCCTTTAGATCTTCCCCAATGACTCTCAGGCGTTCTACAACTTCCAGAACACTTCTTATGTAATCCTGCATATCCTGGCCTTTCTGTAGCTTAGACTGGTACAGCTTTCTCATGAGATAGAGCTTATTGCTTAAATTTATCCTCTCATGTACCTTTTGCAACTGCTCCCACATTTCCTTTGCAGTATTACATTTACACACATGCACAATCTGGTCATCATCTATACTGAGTGATATGGTACTTTGTGCTTTCTGATCCATCTCTGTCCACTCCTGTGGCACTGGGTCAGGTTTAGGTTCCTGTGTGTATTTCCACGTACCTTCTCTTATTAGCAGCATTTTCACTTTGAATTTCCAGGATTGATAATTCTGGTTAGTGAGACTTGGCACTGTAAATTTCATGGAGCTGCTGCTGGTGGCCATCTTTGCTTCTTCTCAGTTTGCTGTCTTTCTTTCTTTTCGTTCCTCTGTGTTCTGGGGATCTGTGACTCTGGGACTCTGGTACATCTGGGCCCATAACCTGTTAGCAGAGGATTAATCCGCGTGACATCCAGAGTTTAGAACACAGAATGTAGGTTTATTTATATCCAGCACAGGCACAGCATGATGTTACTGCAGCATGAGGAAATCAAATCAGATATATAACAACAACACAGGAAGAGAAGGAGGGGGCATCCTGTCTGTGGGAGTTTTTTTTTTTTTTTTTTTAACTAAACTTTGTTAACAACCTCACAATATGCACAACATATGAAACAGCACAGTAGTTGTTGCAATACACATACAGATTAATATGTATTATTCCAACACTTTCTCATCTCTGTCCTCCTCACCTGTCACCCATGTCAGGAAATAGCACACCCCTGAAGAAACCTTGCATGTCTCCACACTCACACACTCTCTAATTCTATTCTACCACTGACATCCATATCTTCACTCCACGACACAGACAGTGTCACTGCCTTCTACAATGCCACTCTAGCATAGCACCAGCTATTGACTCGGTTACCCCTCTCATGCATGACAGAGTGTGACGAATCAATAGACAAAACTGGCACAATAGCATCACTAAAAAGCTTTGGCAAGTGTCCAGGGTCGTGCAGGGCTGCTGCTAGGAATTTCGGTGCCCCATACTGGCAAAATTTTGGGGCCCCCTTGAAACTCCACCCAGGCTTCACCCCAGCTCCGCCTCCACTCCTCAAACCTTCCACAGTCCCACCGACCACTCTTGGAAAAACTCTACTTTCTGCCACACTGTGACCACACCACATATTACCACCACATAGTGACTGAATAATACCACATACAAGAGACAAATACTGTCACACCATGACCAGATCAAGTCTATGAGAGCATCGTTCAGGCTTTCAGACTTGCATTGAGAGATTGTGACATAGCTTCTGACTTCCAGTCAGTCAGAAGCTGCGTTCACAAGATGGCGCCGCAAGACCGAAGCAGTGCTGAAAATTGATGAAGACGCCAGAAGATGAGTATGACTTATGTTTAAAGGGACTCTGTCAGCACAGGATGACTGTTCAAATAAAGTCCCACCACTCGGTACTTCACGGCAGAGCCAACCCTTTAAATTCACCTGCCCACCTGTTTGTTCTCCCTCTATCTCCACACCCCCCCTTCTGGCTGGGAGTCTGCATTTCACATCCTTGAAGCCAAGTGATTGCCATTCCTGGCTCTGACACCAGCGAATCCTCACAGTGCTTACGATGTGTGGATTCACAAGTCTTCAGTCAGTGACACAGAGGGACTGCTGGCTTGTGGATTTAGACTGGACAACCCCTTTAAGGCTCCTTCAGCCATCAGTGAATATCGGTCTGTGCTCGGACCGCAATGCATGGACTTGCCGCGGGTCTCCTGACCTCAACTCAGCAGTCTCACAGCATGTATGAGCATGCGGGTCAGCATGATTGGTGCCCAGTCCAAGCACTGCAGACTGAGAGCAGAACGATTTCTCACTTCCAGTATTTACACTGTCATAATAATAAAGATGTTTCCCAATCATATACAGTGCATTGTGAAAGTATTTGGCCCCCTTGAACTTTTCTACCTTTTGCCACATTTCTGGCTTCAAACATAAAGATATAAAATTCAATTTTTTTGGAAAGAATCAACAACAAGTGGGACACAATCGTGAAGTGGAACGAAATTTATTGGATATTTTAAACTTTTTTAACAAATTAAAAACTGAAAAGTGGGGCGTGCAATATTATTCGGCCCCTTTACTTTCAGTGCAGCAAACTCAGTCCAGAAGTTCAGTGAGGATCTCTGAATGATCCAATGTTGTCCTAAATGACTGGTAATGATAAATAGAATCCACCTGTGTGTAATCAAGTCTCCGTATAAATGCACCTGCTCTGTGATAGTCTCAGGGTTCTGTTTCAAGTGCAGAGAGCATCATGAAGACCAAGGATCACACCAGGCAGGTCCGAGATACTGTTGTGGTGAAGTTTAAAGCCGGATTTGGATACAAAAAGATTTCCCAAGTTTTTAACATCTCGAGGAGCACTGTACAAGTGATCATATTGAAATGGAAGGATTATCAGACCACTGCAAATCTATCAAGACCCAGCCGTCCCTCTAAACTTTCATCTCGAACAAGGAGAAGACTGATCAGAGATGCAGCCAAAAGGCCCATGATCACTCTGGTTGAACTGCAGAGATCTACAGCTGAGGTGGGAGAGTCTGTCCATAGGACAACAATCAGTCATACACTGCACAAATCTGGCCTTTATGGAAGAGTGGCAAGAAGAAAGCCATTTTTCAAAGATATCCATAAAAAGTCTCATTTGAAGTTTGCCACAAGCCACCTGGGAGACACACCAAACATGTGGAATAAGGTGCTCTGGTCAGATGAAACCATTATCAAACTTTTGGGCCACAATGCAAAACGATATCTTTGGCGTAAAAGCAACACAGCTCATCACCCTCAAAACACTATCCCCACTGTCAAACATGGTGGTGGCAGCATCATGGTTTGGGCCTGCTTTTCTTCAGCAGGGACAGGGAAGATGGTTAATATTGATGGGAAGATGGACGGAGCCAAATACAGGACCATTCTGGAAGAAAACCTGTTGGAGTCTGCAAAAGACCTGAGACTGGGACGGAGATTTATCTTCCAACAAGACAATGATCCCAAACATAAAGCAAAATCTACAATAAAATGGTTCAAAAATAAACGTATCCAGGTGTTAGAATGGCAAAGTCAAAGTCCAGACCTGAATCCAATCGAGAATCTGTGGAAAGAGCTGAAAACTGCTGTTCACAAACGCCCTCCATCCAACCTCAATGAGCTCGAACTGTTTTGCAAGGAAGAATGGGCAAGAATTTCAGCCTCTCGATGTGCAAAGCTGATAGTGACATACCCCAAGCGACTTTCAGCTGTAATCGCAGCAAAAGATGGCGATTATTAACTCAAGAGGGCCGAATAATATTGCACGCCCCACTTTTCAGTTTTTAATTTGTTAAAAAAGTTTAACATTTCCAATAAATTTCGTTCCACTTCACGATTGTGTCCCACTTGTTGTTGATTCTTTCCAAAAAATTTGAATTTTATATCTTTATGTTTGAAGCCAGAAATGTGGCAAAAGGTAGAAAAGTTCAAGGGGGCCAAATACTTTCACAATGCACTGTATATGATTGGGAAACATCTTTATTATTATGACAGTGTAAATACTGGAAGTGAGAAATCGTTCTGCTCTCAGTCTGCAGTGCTTGGACTGGGCACCAATCATGCTGACCCGCATCCTCATACATGCTGTGAGGCTGCTGAGTTGAGGTCAGGAGACCCGCGGCAAGTCCATGCATTGCGGTCCGAGCACAGACCGATATTCACTGATGGCTGAAGGAGCCTTAAAGGGGTTGTCCAATCTAAATCCACAAGCCAGCAGTCCCACAGTTTTTAATTTGTTAAAAAAGTTTAACATTTCCAATAAATTTCGTTCCACTTCACGATTGTGTCCCACTTGTTTTTGATTCTTCCCCCAAAAATAGAATTTTATATCTTTATGTTTGAAGCCAGAAATGTGGCAAAAGTTAGAAAAGTTCAAGGGGACCAAATACATTCACAATGCACTGTATACACTTATATCAATCATTCCCTCCCCTCCCCCCTTTCAGGAGCAGAGGGAATGATTGTATCATATAATCATGTACTGAGATGGTGGACAAATTAATACATGAACTTAAAGGGGTTTTCTCACGAACAAAAGTTAATTTTAATCAATAGATCTTTGAATAATGTAATGGCTGTGTCTGACCGTGTACAGAACACGGTCTGATCATACCATGACGCGCCCTCTGGGCCGTGGGGTACCCGGTGCCGGGCCGGTAAATGCTGGGGGATGTCACAGTAGCGGTGACCCGGTCCGTGACCCAGGGGTTATTGATAGGGGATTTATGGTGATTGTATAAAGTTTGTGACGCCACCTGCGGTATGCGGCTAGGGGAGCCGCCGCTGCGGAGCAGGTCCTCTGGAGCTGATGTTACTGCAGCAGGGATAGTGTGGCTCTCCACAGGTAGAACTTAGCTCCAGGGCAGTGTAGATGTTATGGGTCATGCTGGACGTTGTAGTGCAGGGGTTGATGGCGCAGCAATAATCCACAACTCAATGGCGGTTTCCTCTTATCTTTACTGGTGGTGATTAGACAAGCCGGGACTAGGGTGCTGGCTAGAAGTGGAAGTCCGGGCATCCTGGAAGCAAGTAAAGAATCCTCCTTGCCAGGTGAAATTGGAGGCCTTCCCTTTACACTAAACTCTTTGGCCCTGCTGCTTGTAGCTGTGCGCGGCCCTCGTCCCTGAGTGCAACGTTTCTGTGCTCACCCGTATGGCAGGCAGCTCGGGCCTTGCTGGTGCGTCGCTCTCACGTGGCGGTGCTGAACCCTGCGGTGCTGCTGAGCCTTTGGGCGTCTGATGGGGCCAGGAGACCTGCAGTCTCCTGCCCTCCGGTTTCTACTGCTGGGCCTTCGGTGCCCCACAGCCTCGGACTCCGGTGTCCGGTTCTTCTGTGCTGGTTCTTCTGGGGTGAGCTGCCGCGCAGCTCCAGTCCCCAGCTCCTCTCTCCTCGATGTCCTGACTTCAACTCCTCACACACTAAGTCTCACTAACCACGCCCCCAGATCCCAGTTGCCAAGGGGAGGGACTCCCCTTGCTGGTCTGGAGCCAGGAAAGTGTTGCATGCTTAGTAAAACCTGATTAGGGGACTCCTGCTTGCTTCCAGGCATGGCATCAACTCTTGTGAGGGAGGCAATGCCACTGTGGCAACCGGACCCCTGGGGTGCCACAACCACATCTCATGCTAAGGGGAGGAAACAAAAGAGTATACAGACATTTCAGCATGGGATCCCAACTGTTTCTTTCTTTGAAGTAAAATATTGTTTAAAAACAGGCAGTGAAATGTTTTACCTCACAGAAAGAATCAGCTGTGATCCCCTGCTGTAATGTCTGTATATTCTTTTTCTTCCTCCCCTGCCCAGGAGATGTGGTATGATCAGACCATGTTCCTGCACGGTCAGACACAGCCATTACACAGTACACAGCAGGGGCACATGTATAAGATTATCTCAGCACAGGAACATTTTATTTAAACACATCCAATTGTGGAAGTTATTATTATTCCAAGGTCTATTGATCACCCTATTTGTCAACTACTCTTGTTCCTCCTACCTGTCCACAGAGGTTGGCATCATCTTGATATGCAATTGGCATATCCTTGTCGACTAGCCCTGGTCGTCCTCGCCACCGCCTCCTCAGCCTCTCGCTGCCGGTCGCAGCCTTCCCTCAGCACCAGCCTCACCCTGCCGGACGCAGCCTCCCCTCAGAAACAGGCCCCCCTCAGCACCAGCAACAGCCTCAACTCAGAACCACCAGCAGCCTCCCCTCAATACCAGCAGCAGCCTCCCCCCAGCAGCAGCCTCCCCTCACCACCACCAGCAGACTCCCCTCACCACCACTTGCAGCCTCCTCTCACCACCGCCAGCCGCCTCCTCTCATCACCACCAGCCTCCCCTCATCACAACCACCAGCAGCCTCCCCTCATCACCAGCCTCCCCTCATCACCAGCAGCAGCCTCCCCATCAGCCTCCCCTCAGCACCAGCAGTAGCCTCTCCTCGGCACCAGCCACCACTCAGCACCAACCTCCTCTCATCACCAGCAGCAGCCTCCCCTCATCACCAGCAGCAACCTCCCCTCATCACCAGCAGCCTCGCCTCACCACCACCAGTAGTCTCCCCTCACCAACATCAGCAGCCTTCCCTCACCACCTCAGCAGCCTCTCCTCAGCACCAGCAGCTGCCTCCCCTCAGCAGCTGCAGCAGCAGCCTCCCCTCATCACCAGCAGCAACCTCCCCTCTCCACCACCAGCCTTCCCTCACCTCCAGCCTCCTCTCACCACCAGCAACAGCCTCCCCTCAGCACCAGCAGCAGCCTCCCCTCAGCACCAGCATCAGCCTCACCACAAGCCTCCCCTCAGCACCAGCAGCCTCTCCTCTGCACCAGCAGCAGCCTCTCCTCGGTACCAGCAGCAGCCTCCCCTCGACACCAGCACCAGCCTCCCCTCGGCACCAGCACCAGCCTCTCCTCGGCACAAGCAGCAGCCTCCCCTCGGAACCAGCACCAGCCTCCCATCGGCACCAGCACCAGCCTCCTCCCAGCAGCAGTTTCCCCTTGGCACCAGTAGCAGCCTCCCCTCAGCACCAGCAGCAACCTCCACACAAGCCTCCCCTCAGCACCAGCAGCCTCTACTCAGCACCAGCACCAGCCTCCCCTCAGCACAAGCCTCCCCTCAGCACCAGCAGCCTCTCCTTAGCACCAGCAGCAGCCCACCCTTGGCACCAGCACCAGCCTCCCCTCAGCACAAGCCTCCCCTCAGCACCAGCAGCCGCTCCTCAGCACCAGCAGCAGCCTCCCCTTGGCAACAGCACCAGCCTCCCCTCAGCACCAGCAGCAGCTTCTCCTCAGCACCAGCAGCAGCCTCCCCTCAGAACCAGCAGCAGCCTCCCCTCACCACCAGCAGCAGCAGCCTCCCCTTGGCAATAGCACCAGCCTCCCCTCAGCACCAGCCTCCCCTCAGCACCAGCAGCAGCTTCTCCTCAGCACCAGCAGCAGCCTCCCCTCAGAACCAGCAGCAGCCTCCCCTCACCACCAGAAGCAGCAGCCTCCCCTCATCACCATTAGCAGGCCCCCCCACCGTCATCAGCAGGCCCCCCCACCACAATCAGCAGGCCCCCGCATCACCAGCAGCAGGCCGCCCATCACTAGCAGCAGGTCCTGCCATCACCAGGCCCCCCACAACCATCAGCAGGCCCCGCATAACCATTAGCAGGCCCCCTCATCACCATCAGCAGGCCCCTCTGAGCACCACCAGGCCCCACTCACCACCAAACTCAGCAGCAGCTTCCTCCTCCTGCTACTCACACACTAGCCACTGCCTCCGAGACATGCTGCTCTGCTCAGGAATGAAGATGAGCATGCAGTGTGTCAGGAGATTGGAGTCAGGACCATGATGCACCTGGCCGCTGCTTAAAGGTAAAGCACCCATTTCCGTCTGCCGGGTGCATCGGGCATTTAACTGTTACCCCTGAGGCCCGGTAAGAAGAAGCAAAGAGAGGGGCCCCGGGCTGCCAGCGTGCCTGCCCCCCCTTCTTGCTTCTTTTCACCGGGCCCCATACAGTAGTAAGGGTAGTAATGCCCTGATGGCGGCCCTGGGGTCATGGAGCGGCATTGGAAGAAAACACATTCGCAAGATGACTTCTCGGCATTCAAACAAGCAACACTCGCTTTCAAATCAGCCCTTACCTCTGCTAAACAGGCTTACTTCACAACCCTCGTATCTTCCTTATCCAGGGTCACACTGGGGTGTCTGGGGCCCACAGGGGAAATTGACCCTAGGGGCCCACCCTACAGCTATATGCACATACCTGTTAGCCGTTATCCCTGTTATAGTGGAGCGTCGACTGTAAATCACAGGCGGCTCCTGCACATCTACTGTGCGCCACCATAACTGGGATGTACAATTACTGTAGTCTTGACAAAGAACGCATCTTTAGCGTTCGAAACGCGTTGCCCTGGCTACACTATGTGACTATGGAATCTGTTTTTAAAGAGCTTTTGTCACAATAAAGAAACCTATTTTTTGAACTATTCATGAAGCTGGTAATCCTTTCTCCTTATGCATTGCAAACCGCACTGATTGAAAGAATGGGGAACTTTTATCCCTGACAGGACACTTTTATCCCCATTTTAAAATGGAGCGGCATGTGGTATGTCTGACCGTAGCTCCATTCATCCTCTTTGGGGGCTTCCAGAAAAAGCCAAGTGCAGCCCCTTAGGGAATAAATGGATCAGTGGTCGAGTCGTAATTGCCGCTCCATACTAATGGGGATAAAGGTTGCACATTCTCCAGGTCACAGCATTCAATAACTTATTTATCCTTTGGCCACGTTCACACGATCAGCATTTGGTCAGTATTTTACATCAGTATTTGTGAGGAACAATCAGAAGAAAAGTAAAGTAGAAAGATGTCACCACTTCTGCATTTTTCACCCACTCCTGGTTTTGTCTTACAAATACTGATGTAAAATACTGACCATATGCTGAACATGTGAACATGGCCTTAGGAGAGGTGATTACTTGTTTTCACCGTAGAACCCCTGTAAGTGCATATTTGCTACTGTGCAATAGCCACAGGACAGGGAGGCGTTAAACATCCAAGTATTTAATCTCCATTGGAAATCAAGAATCTTCCCCTTATTGATATCAAAGGGAACAAGTGACCTCCATACACAACACAATCCACTATACCAAGACCAATACCACCACATACAAGAGATAAATACCGCCACACCATGACCAGACCACATATTGACCAAATACCACATACAGGCAATTAATACAGTCACACCATGACCAGACCACATATTACCTCCACATAGTGACTGAATAATACTGTCACACCATGACCAGAGCATGTATTACTACCACATAGTGACCGAATAATACCACATACTGTACAAGGAACAAATACCTCCACACCATGACCAGATCATATATTACCACCTCAGTGACCGAATAATACAATACTGATCATTAATAAAAAACACAATACTAATAACATTAATATTACCACTGGTGACATAATACACAGGAGCTCTGTATATAGTGTCGGTGTACAGGTAATACAGTGATCACCAGAGACATTACAGCATATACAGAGTACCTATATATGCTGTAATACAGAAATATACAGGTAATACAGTGACCACCTCCATACAGAATTATGGGCCCCATGTAATGCTGCTCCATAGAGTATACTGGCCCAATGTAATGCTGCTCCATACAGTATATTTTCCCCATATGATGCTGCTCTATACAGTATATTGGCCCCATGTAATGCTGCTCCATACTGTATATTGGTGCCATATGATGCTGCTCCATACAGTGTATTGGCCCCATATGATGCTGCTCCATACAGCATATTGGCCACATGTCATGCTGCTCCATACAGTATATTGGCGCCATATGATGCTGCTCCATACAGTATATTGGCCCCATATGATGCTGCTCCATACAGTATATTGGCCCCATGTAATGCTGCTCCATACAGTATATTGGCCCCATGTAATGCTGCTCCACACAGTATATTGGCCCCATATGATGCTGCTCCATACAGTGTATTGGCCCCATATGATGCTGCTCCATACAGTATATTGGCCCCATGTCATGCTGCTCCATACAGTATATTGGCCCCATATGATGCTGTTCCATACAGTATATTGGCCCCCTGTCATGCTGCTCCATACAGTATATTGTCTCCATATGATGCTGGTCCATACAGTATATTGGCTCCATGTAATGCTGCTCCATACAGTATATTGTCTCCATATGATGCTGGTCCATACAGTATATTGGCTCCATGTAATGCTGCTCCATACAGTATATTGGCCCCATATGATGCTGCTCCATACAGTATATTGACCCCATATAATGCTGCTCCATACAGTATATTGGCCCCATGTAATGCTGCTCCATACAGTATATTGGCCCCATGTAATGCTGCTCCATACAGTATATTGGCCCCATATGATGCTGCTCCATACAGTATATTGGCCCCATGTAATGCTGCTCCATACAGTATATTGACCCCATATAATGCTGCTCCATACAGTATATTGGCCCCATGTAATGCTGCTCCATACAGTATATTGACCCCATATAATGCTGCTCCATACAGAATATTGGCCCCATGTAATGCTGCTCCATACAGTATATTGACCCCATATAATGCTGCTCCATACAGTATATTGACCCCATATAATGCTGCTCCATACAGTGTATTGGCTCCATGTAATGCTGCTCCATACAGTATATTGGCCCCATATAATGCTGCTCCATACAGTATATTGGCCCCATGTAATGCTGCTCCATACAGTATATTGACCCCATATAATGCTGCTCCATACAGTATATTGACCCCATATAATGCTGCTCCATACAGTATATTGGCTCCATGTAATGCTGCTCCATACAGTATATTGGCCCCATGTAATGCTGCTCCATACAGTATATTGGCCCCATGTAATGCTGCTCCATACAGTGTATTGACCCCCATGATGCTGCTCCATACATTGTATCGGCCCCCATGATGCTGCTCCATACAGTTTGTGGGCCCCCACGATGCTGCTCCATACTGTATGTGGGCCCCCATGATGCTGTTCCATACAGTATACTGGCCCACATGATGCTGCTCCATACAGTATATGAAGAACAAATAAAGTAGCACACTGTAACACTGAGTATATAGATATGAAATATGAATAACATAACTGCTGTAGAAAATAGAAATAAATGAAAAATTTTTTGAAAATTTTTTTTTAGCGCATGTAAATATGAAGTATGAAAAATGAATAGCATTACTGCTGTAAATAAATGAGAAATCTTAGCGTATAAATTGGCCAATTCATGTGTCCCTGATAGCCGCGGTAAGGCGTTTCTCGATGTCAGGACCTACCAATGTGAATACCTCTCCAAGAGACCTCTGTCTGATTATGTGTACCTCTTAGAGAGGTATTCACATTGGTAGGTCCTGACATCGAGAAACGCCTTACCGCGGCTATCAGGGACACATGAATTGGCCAATTTATGTGCTAAGATTTCTCATTTACTTACAGCAGTAATGCTATTCATTTTTCATACTTCATATTTACATGCGCTAAAAAAAAATTTTCAAAAAATTTTTCATTTATTTCTATTTTCTACAGCAGTTATGTTATTCATATTTCATATTTCATATCTATATACTCAGTGTTATTTGTTCATTATATATGGAGGTAGCTGCTCTTAGTAAGCACCTGTTCACACCTATTTTTTGTAGTGGAAGTGCCGTCATTTTCTTTGTTGTCCATATAGTATATGGGCCTCCATGATGCTGCTCCATACAGTATATGGGCCCCCATGATGCTGCTCTATACAATATATTGGACCCCATGATGCTGCTCCATACAGTATTTGGCCCCCATGATGCTGCTCCATACAATATATGGGCCCCCATGATGCTGCTCCTTACATTATATGGGCCCCCATGATGCTGGTACATACAGTATATGGGCCCCCATGATGCTGCTCCATACAGTATATGGGCCTCCATGATGCTGCTCCATACAGTATATGGGCCTCCATGCTGCTGCTTCATACAGTATATGGGCCCCCATGATGCTGGTCCATACAGTATATGGGCCCCCATGATGCTGGTCCATACAGTATATGGGCCTCCATGATGCTGGTCCATACAGTATATGGGCCCCCATGATGCTGCTCCATACAGTATATGGGCCTCCATGATGCTGCTCCATACAGTATATGGGCCTCCATGATGCTGCTCCATACAGTATATGGGCCCACATGATGCTGCTCCATACAGTATATGGGCCCCCATGATGCTGCATACATAAAAAAATCAAATACCTCTCCCGTTCCCTGCAGGTTTGGTGTACTCAGCACATCGTCTTCTGACTCTGCAGTGCTCAGAGCAGAGTGCGGTAGTGATGTCACCTCGCCCTCTGCCCTGAGACGTCAGAATCAGAAGACGCTAACATCACTGGAGCTGCAGGGAACGAGGAGGATAGGTAAGTATTTGAGGAGGAGAGGTGGGGGCGGGGGCTCTCCCTCCTGAAGGGGGCGCTCCCCCTCTCCGTAGGGGGCTCTCCCTCCCCCGACTCATAGGCCCAGTAGCGTGCCGGTGTCCCTCAACCCCGGGGCCCCAACACTTACTTGGGTGCGCCTAGTGGCGGTGACGCCGGCCATGGTCATCACGGCGGGTCAGGTGTTACGATGTTAGTAGATACCCTGAAGTCCAATGGCGTGGGCCAAGGAAGAGACTGAGACAAGAGTAGTGTGAAGGTCTATTTTAAACGCAAGTGCAAAAGGGATCACAGCAAACAGTTTATGAAGGTAAGTTCATTCCAAACAATACTTCTCAGAACATAATCTGTAAGGCACAGGCTTCCTTACTTTGTGGAATGTAAACGCTAACAATAGTCCAAGTTTACTTAGGTACAGTAATATGCAAGCAGAAATAAGGATAATAAGCAGGCGTAGGTATTCCTCAGTTGATTGTGGACTCACGTAGTAAGTAGAGAAGACAAACTGGAATATAGACCTTGATGCTGAGGAATGCAGGAGGTGCAGCGGTGGAAGCAGCGATGTCTTAGGCAGAGCTGGAGCCGGGTATTAAACACTGAGCAAAGATGGTGACTTTACCGGAAATGTGAAGATCCAGGAGAAGTCCACTTCAGGAAGACAAAAGTTCTGAGATCCCAGAGAGAGTGAAACAACAGCCAGCGGTTCCTTTCAGCAGAAGTCCCTTTAGCGGAGGATTCAGGCAGCAATCCTTTCAGCGGATGACTAGAAGTAAACACAAAGTCAGCAAGACTCTATTCAGAGGGCTAGCACAGGTGAGTAGCAAGCTACAGGCACACAATACTCAGGCAAGGCATGATTGCAACACATGCAGTTTAAGTAGATCCACAGGCAGGAATCACATGACCCCAGTGAGGCAGTGGAAGCCATCTTGGCTAAGGGAAAAACTACTGGCAAAGTAAAATTAAACCTGGCATCCTGACATTACTCCCTCCTCAGGGGTGGCCTCCGGACGTCCCCAAACCAGGCTTTTCAGGATATCTTTCATGAAATTCGGCTATCAGTCGAGAGGCGTTGATGTTCTCCACAGGTTCCCAAGAGTTCTCCTCTGCTGAATAGCCCTGCCATTTTATCAAATACTGAAGCCGGTTCCTGTGAATCCTGGAGTCCAGAATCTTTTCCACCACAAATTATTCTTGCCCATCAACCACCACAGGATCAGGAGGAGGTGCTGTGCGTCCCTGAAAAGTACTCGATATCGTGGCCTTTAGTAATGATACATGGAAAACAGGGTGGATCCTCATGGTCCTCGGTAACTTCAGGCGACATGCAACTGAACTCACGATACCACTGATCTTAAAAGGGCCAATGAATTTTGGTCCCAATTTCTGTGAGGGAACATTTAACTTCATATTCTTGGTTGACAGCCAAACCGAGTCTCCTACCTTGAAAATAGGTGCTGGCTTCCGGAACTTATCAGCAGTCCTTTTATACCTCTCTTGTGCTGACGTCAATGTTTCCTTTAGGAGTTCTAGATGTCGTTTCAGGGCGGTTAACCTCTCTGCGACCGCTGGTACAGGAGCCTCAACTGGGAATCTAGGTAGAATATGTGGATGATAACCAAGATTGGCAAAAAAGGGTGTTACCTTTGTGGATGCACTTTGGGAGTTGTTGTAGGAGAACTCTGCCAAGGGAAGCAGATCTACCCAATCATCCTGTAGATGGCCAACGTAGCACCGAAGATAAAGCTCTAGCGTCTGGTTAGTCCGCTCTGTTTGTCCATTCGTCTGGGGATGGAAGGCTGTGGATAAACAGACATTGATATTTAATGCAGAACAAAACCCCTTCCAGAATTTGGAAGTGAATTGTACCCCCCGGTCTGAGATAACTTCATCCGGAACCCCATGTAGCCTGAAAATATCTTGTATCACCAGATCTACCGTGTCCTTAGCCGATGGAAGGCCTGTGCATGGAATGAAATGGGCTGCCTTAGTTAGACGATCTACTACTACAAAGATCGAATTTTTTCCCTTGGAGGTGGGCAACTCCACAATGAAGTCCATTGAGATAGACCCCCAGGGACGAGACGGGATCGGTAGAGGCTGTAACAATCCAGTTGGTGGTGAACGAGGGGTCTTACAACGGGCACAGACTTCACAAGAACGGACATAATCCCTCACATCCTTCAGGCAATTAGGCCACCAGAAGAAACGGCTCAGAAATTCCTGTGTCTTTTGTACTCCTTTGTGGCCAGCAATCTTTGAGTCATGCACAAACTTCAGGATCTGCAGCCTCATGGCTTCAGGAATGTATAGTTGTAGATCTCGAGACCACATCCCATTTTTGAAGGTCAGATTTACGTCTTCAGTAGGCTGAGATAGAAACGAATCCGAACTGTAGGCCTCCTTAATGTCTTTCCATAAATCCTGGTTCTGGATTACTCCAACAAAATTGGCATCGGACAGAATTGTCTTAGACGGGGCATCAGATATAGCATCTGTAGCGTACATTCGAGATAATGCGTCTGCTTTACCATTGCGGGAACCTGGACGGTAGGAGATGATGAAATTAAATTGGTTTAGGAATAAGCTCCATCGAGCTTGACGTGGAGACAAACATCTAGCTGATCTGACAAACTCCAGGTTACGGTGATCTGTGAGTACCGTTATTTGTTGTGCAGCTCCTTGAAGATGGTGCCTCCATTCTTTAAAGGCAGCGATAATCGCCAGTAACTCCTTATTCCCAAT
The DNA here is from genome assembly GCF_046119375.1 of Phyllobates terribilis. Classification (NCBI taxonomy): domain Eukaryota; kingdom Metazoa; phylum Chordata; class Amphibia; order Anura; family Dendrobatidae; genus Phyllobates; species Phyllobates terribilis. Next base: position 3,092,611 of record NW_027362845.1, on the reverse strand, counting down.
GTCATAATTCTGCTCTGCTGAAGAAAGTCTTCGTGAAAAGAAAGCACAGGGATGTAGCAGATTCTTCTCTCCGGTTCTCTGAGAGAGTATTGCCCCTAAAGCGCAATCAGAAGCATCCACTTCAATGACAAATGGAAATGCAGGATCTGGATGAATCAGTACTGGTGCAGAGGTGAAATGATCCTTGAGGCCTTCAAAAGCCTGTTGGGCTTGCGGAGACCATGAAAAGGTTCTTCCCTTCTTTGTAAGTTGTGTAATGGGTAGGGCGACTTCTGAGAAGTTACGAATGAATCGTCTGTAGAAGTTGGCAAAGCCGATGAAGCGCTGCACCTCCTTGACACTCCTTGGGATGGGCCAGTCCTGAATCGCCTGGATCTTGCTAGAGTCCATATTTATTCCCTGTGGGGAAATTACGTAGCCCAAAAACTGAATCTCTGTCTTGTGGAACTCACATTTCTCAAGTTTGATATAGAGGAGATTCTCCCTAAGTCGCCTTAGCACAGTCTTGACATGTTCTTGATGCTCTTGTAAAGAATCAGAAAAAATCAAAATATCATCCAAGTAGATCACAACAAAATGGTCCAACAAATCCCTGAAAATGTCGTTAGCTAAATGCTGGAACGAAGCAGGCGCATTGCAGAGCCCGAAAGGCATCACCAGGTATTCAAAATGTCCATAGCGACACCTAAACGCCGTCTTCCATTCGTCGCCTGGTCGAATACGAAGTAAATTGTAGGCCCCGCGGAGGTCTAGTTTAGAGAAGATTTTAGCGTGTCGTACTCTTTCAAGCAGTTCGGGGATCAGGGGTAACGGATACCGGTTTCGAATGGTAATTTTATTGAGTTCCCGATAGTCTATACAGGGTCTGAGAGACCTATCCTTTTTCTTCACAAAGAAGATGGGAGCTCCTGCTGGCGAAGAAGAGTGTCGAATGAAGCCCTTGGCCAGGTTTTCATCAATATATTCTTTTAAAGCTTGCAGTTCTGGTCCTGCCAGGGGATAGATGTGACCAAAAGGTATCCCTGCACCTGGAAGAAGTTCTATAGGACAATCGTAAGGTCTATGTGGAGGAAGCTGATCTGCGTTCCGTTTATCACAAACATCAGTGAACTCCTTGTAAATAGATGGTAAAGATAATACCTGTATCAGATGTTTCGGCTCCTGAGGCTCCTGAGTCGGTAGTGTTGCGGTTGGGCTCCCCTTGAGTGGAAAAGAAATCTCCTTGGTCTCCCAGTCTATAATGGGATTCTGTGACTGCAGCCAGGGTATTCCTAGAATTAGGGGAAAATGAGGAGAAGAAATTAACATAAAGGTGAGCGACTCCTGATGGTTGGGTTCCATGAATATCTCAAGGGGAACCGTCTCCTGATCCACGGGCCCTGAGGCTAGAAGGGAACCATCTACTGTCTCCATTGTTACTGGAGTGGCCCTCTTTTGTATTTTAATGTCATGTTTTGTGGCGAATGCAAGGTCCATAAAGTTACCACCGGCACCTGAATCAATCATTGCTGAACTGGTGATCCATTGTCCTGCAACCAAAATCTTGATGGGGAGAGAAAGGTGTGAGTTCTTCTCTTTTCGCCCCCTAGAAGGAGCAGCCGCCGATAACGAGCGGATCACCGCATTAAGAGGCAGACTGGATTCTGATGCAACTGATTCCGAGTCGGAAATATCACACTCAGCGATGGCAGCTATGGACTTGCGGGGCCGACTTGGGCAGTTGATGAGGAAGTGATCTGATTTACCGCAGTAAAAGCACAGGCTCTCTCGGAGTCGGTATTCCCGTCGCTCATCACTCCCGCGTCTCTGTAATGCGTCGACTTGCATAGGGATCGGTTCTGCATCTCGAACAGTTCTGCTGACAGGTTCCTTAGAGGAGGAAGAGAGGAAGACACTTGAACGATTCAATGCAGTCCATCTTTCCTGCTTACGCTCTGTGAGGCGAATATCTATGCGTACACAGTGATTAATAAAAGCTTCTAGCCCTTGGGGAGACTCTGTTCGGGCGAGCTCATCCTTGATGGTACTAGATAATCCTCTTCTAAAAATGGGCAGTTGAGCATTACTGTCCCAAGTCGTGTCCACTGCCAGTCTTCTAAAGTCTGTTGCATACTCAATTACAGAGTGCTTACCCTGGCGTAGTGATAACAAGGCAGCCTCAGCTGTGGCGCGACGATTAGGATCATCAAACATTTGCACCATCATTGCCACGAAATCGTTGAAATTATTCAAACGCGGATCACGAGTTTCAATCATTGGATTTGCCCAGGCCAGAGCTCGATGAGTAAGCAGCATAATAATGCACAACACCTTCGATCTATCAGTCGGGAACTGAGCTGCATGAACATCAAAATGCAAGGTACATTGATTGATAAACCCACGAAACTTGTCACGGTCACCATTGAATTTAAACGGTGGCAGTTTTGGACTGACGGCAGAAGGGGGCTGAACCAGGTTTTGAGTCTCTAGATTTGATAGCCGTGCCCGTAGTTCCTGAAGAGACTGCCCCCACACTTGCGTGTTATGATTTGTCTGAGCCTCCAAAGCCTCCATCTTTGTCTTCAGGTTCTGCACATCAGTATGTAAAGCATTAGTAACTGTACATAGTCTCTTAACACGTGTCTCCAGAGTTTCAGACCCCGCGGACTCCATCTTTAGGCCTGAGTATCCTGTTACGATGTTAGTAGATACCCTGAAGTCCAATGGCGTGGGCCAAGGAAGAGACTGAGACAAGAGTAGTGTGAAGGTCTATTTTAAACGCAAGTGCAAAAGGGATCACAGCAAACAGTTTATGAAGGTAAGTTCATTCCAAACAATACTTCTCAGAACATAATCTGTAAGGCACAGGCTTCCTTACTTTGTGGAATGTAAACGCTAACAATAGTCCAAGTTTACTTAGGTACAGTAATATGCAAGCAGAAATAAGGATAATAAGCAGGCGTAGGTATTCCTCAGTTGATTGTGGACTCACGTAGTAAGTAGAGATGACAAACTGGAATATGGACCTTGATGCTGAGGAATGCAGGAGGTGCAGCGGTGGAAGCAGCGATGTCTTAGGCAGAGCTGGAGCCGGGTATTAAACACTGAGCAAAGATGGTGACTTTACCGGAAATGTGAAGATCCAGGAGAAGTCCACTTCAGGAAGACAAAAGTTCTGAGATCCCAGAGAGAGTGAAACAACAGCCAGCAGTTCCTTTCAGCAGAAGTCCCTTTAGCGGAGGATTCAGGCAGCAATCCTTTCAGCGGATGACTAGAAGTAAACACAAAGTCAGCAAGACTCTATTCAGAGGGCTAGCACAGGTGAGTAGCAAGCTACAGGCACACAATACTCAGGCAAGGCATGATTGCAACACATGCAGTTTAAGTAGATCCACAGGCAGGAATCACATGACCCCAGTGAGGCAGTGGAAGCCATCTTGGCTAAGGGAAAAACTACTGGCAAAGTAAAATTAAACCTGGCATCCTGACATCAGGTCTGCATGCGCGTTCTCCTGCCACCCGCACTTTTAAAAGGCCCATGTCCTTACAAAAAAAGTTTTTTTTCCTCTCCTTCTGTGGGGCCCACCTGGCATTTCACCGGCATTCCGCCAGGCCAGTCCGACCCTGTCCTTATTTTTCAAGTCCAAATGGTTATTTAATACTTTTAACTCCTTCCTCTGCCCACCACTGCCCCCTCCAACCCCCTCATCTCTGCCGAGGACAAGACAAATGGGCAAGGCACGTGGCAAGGGATGGGGAACTGGACGTGATGGTGATGGTGCATGCAGAGGCCGAGGACAAGGCCGTGGGCAAGCTGAAATTGTGCCACAACAAACACCCACATCTTCTCGCCCGACCTTACTGTCCCAACTGCTAGGGGACCGCAGCACACCACTATTGAACCCAGAGCAGTGTCAAAAGGTTGTTGGTTGGATAGCGGATAATGCTTCCAGTCACTTAGCCGCCACCACCACCCTGTCTTCCACACGGTCAAGTCTCAGTAGCCGTGAGTCTGGACCGCATATTCCTCACCCTGATCCTCCTTCCTCCCACCATGCCAAGCGCCCAGAGACAACTGATCCCACACATGGACACTCTGAAGAGCTGTTCACTTTTACATTCATAGATTCGGGCCTCTCACCCGGTCCACTTGAAGCGGGGCAAGATGCATACCAGGATGGGGGTTCAGAGGGTGCCATGCATACCAGGATGGGGGCTCAAGGGGTGCCATGCATACCAGGATGGGGGCTCAAGGGTTGCCATGCATACCAGGATGGGGGCTCAAGGGGTGTCATGCATACCAGGATGGTGTATAAAGGGGTGCCATGCATACCAGGATGGGGGATAAAGGGGTGCCATGCATACCAGGATGGGATGGGGGCCACTTATACCAGGAAGGAGAGGCCATACATACCAGGATAGAGGATATTAACAGAATTGAGGGACATTACCCCAATGCCAGTGTCAGCAGCAGACCCCCTCCCTCATAACAGGGCATCAGGACCACATTTTTTGCTTACATTTTTTCTTCCTATTTTCCTCCTTTAAAACCTAGGTGCGTCTTATGGTCCGGTGCGTCTTATAGTCCAAAAAATATGGTAGTTAAAAATGCCATTGCATCTTACTGGAAAAAAACGGATGTACCTATCTTTTCAGTTATTAAAGAAAAAATGGCTCTACATAAATTATATGAATACTGATTTGCAAACTCTAATAATAACCTTAACAAATATTTCAAAAAATGAACAAAGTGGCCTGAAATATATTCCTGATTGTTACTTAAATTATTAATACATATACTTATTAGATTTAATTGGATATCTATTATATTACGACTAAGTTGTTCTATAACCAAATTTTGATTTTCATCTTAATTTACTTGTTGTAATACTATATATTCTACTGTTTATTCAATTTTGAGTTCTCCTTCCCCTTATCCATTTTCCCACACTTATCCATTACTCTCCCGTCCCCCATATATTCCTCTATTCCCTAACCATATCCCTACCCCTTGAACTGTTATAAAATATTAATAAAAATGATTGAAAACAAACATAGTGTCACAGGGACAACTGTAAATCAATGTACAAGGTAAAAAATCCTACGATGTGCCACGTCATATCCTTCACAACCCTGAAGGTTTAAATCATGTGATATCTAGCCTCCGTCAACCATTGGTACAGTGATCACTTAAAAGGTCCAGCGTCCCTCTCCTCTGACACGGCCCTGAGGAAGTGTGGACAAAATGCGCGTCGGGGAAGAGGGATGCAGGACAAACCCTGTCTCACACTCCACTGTGTAAGTGGCACAATGCTATTAGCAATACATTTTACCAGGGGCGTACATAGGATTCATGGGGCCCCATAGCAGAAGTTCAAATTGGGCCCCCCCCAAAAAAAAATGTAAATAATTGTCGGTGTCACAGAAGAGCAGATCACACAACCTTCCAGCCTTTACATAGTAATTTTCCTCCTGCTGACGTCCTAGACCCCTCTTTCATTGTCCCATGAAGTGTGATACCAACAAAAGTGTCCCCCAAACACAGTATGATACCCCCATGGTGAATTCCTCCACATGCGCAGTATAATGACCCTACTGTACCTCACCTCAACTACCAGGGCAAAGTTTGCTGACCCCAACACAGTATGATCCCCCAATTGTGAGCTCTAGAACTAGAGAGGATGGTAGGTAAAAAGGGAGGGTGTTATATATAATAAAAGATGAAACTATATAACTAAGGACGGCGCTATACATAATAAGCGAGTACACTATATACTAAGGGCGTATGCTATACATAATAAGTGATTACACTATGTACTAAGGGACTGTGCTATACATAATACGGCTATATTCCTGCATTTGTGTGCAGTGTCAGTGTGCTACCCTGTTTTACAGACGCATTGAGCATGTCCTATTGTAATCCTCAAAATCGGATCAGAACAGGACATTCTCTGATCCTCACAGATCTCATTCTCAGATCCGTGATCCGTGATCTATAAAACTCTACAAGTCCGTGGACCATCCGATAAAAAAATCTGACATTTTACACAAATGTGAGAATGCAGCCTAAGGGATTTTACATGTAACATTATCACTCCAAGTCATACAGCGCAGATACAGAATAATATTTACATCCAGGCACTTACCGCTGACGTCTCGCCTGATCAGAGTCGGTTTCTGCTGCTTCTTCTCCATCTGGTCAGACCTTCATGTCGACATCTCCCAGTCACGATTCGTCTTGTCATGATGATCTCCAGCCTAGATAATAACAAGGTCACATATATTGTATATATACATGTGTCTCTCCTGCACTGCGCCCCTGAATACAGGTCTGTTATCCCCCATTAATATACTAGGGGTAGCCACTTAGTAATCAAAATATAAAGTGATAAGCAGCACTGTGCCCCCCATTAACTATAATCTCCACCTGCCAATAATATAAATTATTCAGTCTCTGTGACTCTCCCCAATTAACTGTAAGGCTATGTGCACACGGAAAATATACAAGCGCCCCCATCATTGCTCTGTCCCAGCACCTCCATCATTGCTCTCTCCCAACACCCCCAACATTGCTCTGTCCCAGCACCCCAGTCATTGCTCTCCCAGCACCCTTGTAATTGCTCTCTCCCAGCACCCCCGTCATTGCTCTCTCCCTGCACCCCCGTCATTGCTCTCTCCCTGCACCCCATCATTGTTGTCTCCCAGCATCCCCGTCATTGCGCTCTCCGAGCACCCCCATTATTGCTCTGTCCCAGCACCACTATCATTGCTCTCTCCCAGCACCCCCATCATTGCTCTCTCCCAGCACCCCCGTCATTGCTCTCTCCCAGCACCCCCGTCATTGTTCTCTCCCTGCACCCCGTCATTGCTCTCTCCGAGCACCCCTATCATTGTTCTCTCCCAGCAACCCCCGTCATTACTCTCCCAGCACCTCCATCATTGCTCTCTCCCAGCAACCCATCATTGCTCTCCCCATCCCCGTCATTGGTCTACTAATCCCCATCATTGCTCTCCCCGCCCCATCAGTCCCATCACTGCTCTTCCCAGCCCCACCATTGCTCTCCCCAGACCCATCAGCGCTCTCCCCAGCCCCATCAGCCCCACCATTGCTCTCCCCAGACCCACCATTGCTCTCCCCAGCCCCATCAGCCCTACCATTGCTCTCACCAGCCCCATCAGCCCCACTTTTGCTCTCTCCAGCCCAGTCATAACCATTATTGCTCTCCCCAGCGTTTCAGTAAAAATAAAAAAAAAAACACTTACCCCTCTGCCCGTTCCCCCGCAAGCTGCATCATCACTGCTCTTCCCAGCCCCACCATTGTTATCCCCAGCCGCACCAGCCCCACCATTGCTCTACCCAGCCCCATCAGCCCCCTTATTGCGCTCTCCAGCTCCATCAGCCCCATTATTGATCTCACCATCGTTTCAGTAAAAAAAACAAAAAAAAAAACACTTACCTCTCTGCCCCCGCAGGCCGCTGCAATTTCCTCCCTCACACAGGCCCGCGCTGCATGATGATGTCATCAAGGAGCGCGTGCCTGTGTAAGGGAGGAAGCGGCGGGCAGGAAGCAGAGGATGGATCTCTGCAGCTCCGTTGCCATTCTGTCCTGTCAGCAGCGGGGATGCAGGGATCGCTCCCTGCCCGCCACGAGCAGGGAGACGCTGCACCGGCGGGCCCCCCGGCACAGCTGCACCAGCAGCGATATGTCCGCCCCTGGACTGCTATGGGGCCCCCCAGCTCACGGGCCCCATAGCAGTCGTGTGGTCTGCCTCCATTAGTGGTACACCACTGCATTTTACCTATTTTTGATTGCATCTAGCAGGGCTTTTGTACATCAGAGGCAGTCCATGTTTTCCAGGCGTGCGGTATTGCATGTATAGCCATACATGTTGTGAGTTTCTAACAAGCATATAAACTGCTTTTCACCTCGACTCTTTCGCTTCTGTGAACACTAAGTTATATACATGCTCTGTAGGAGCCCTGTCATTTCCAGACATTGGTGTATTATAATTCTGAGCATTATAATTCTCCATACACATGCACTTTAAGGGTTTATTATGTATTTATCTCTTGATTGGTGACTTTGAAGCAGGGTTTATTTTGTTTTTGTTTAACCACTGGACCACCCCAATTAATGAACAATTTCCTTCTTTGACATGCACATGCACTTTGGATAGTTTCAATCCTTGGAATCGTTGGATTATGTAATGGTATAGGTTACTCTGCAGTGACTATCTCTGCTAGGTTGTTCTATGCTATTTTGTGGGGTGCACCAGGAGATAATATTCATGCATACTGGGTTGGCATTTCTTACCATCCCTCAAACAAGAGGCATCTGTTTTTATTTTATGTATGTGTTTGGTAATGTCTATGATATTGTTCAGTAAAATCATTTGTTTTTTATACACACTAACTTGAAGTGCTCACTTTTGTCTACTTGGTCTCCTTGATGTAAGGATTTTTACCTAGTGGTACAGATTGATTTACACATATTCATTATATATCTGCAAACTTTCTCATAAAATTCAAACCTGATAAATGCTTCTTGCACGAGTATTCAAACTCTACAGACTAGTATATGGCAGAGGCACATTCTGTAGCGATTCTAGCTTTATGTTTATTGAAGAAAAATAATTACAGGCACATATAAATCCCCCTATTAATAATCATTTATTACACATAAAAAAATTACAATCAGTAATATGATACCATGGGGACCCCGTGCAAGAGATATTGATAATCAAGATAAAATATAACATACTGTAGAAATGTCAGTGATTCCCATATACAGCACTAGGAATGAATGTGTGAACTGCCGTTACATTAAAGATGGGACAATTGCAGAAATACACTTGCATTTTTTTGTTGGGTGCATTTTAAGGTGTGAAAGTGAAGGAGTTATAGATTTAATTCAGTGCCCATGTTCAAAGCAATATATTGGCAGGACTCTGAGACCTCTTAAAAAAGGAGAGGAGAACAGATTAATAAGAATAGAAATTTTTTTTTGTTAAACATGCACTTTCAATCATTTCAAAACATTCCATAACAGCAATTCAAATAGCTATATCTATATACGAGTATAGGAGGAAATAATCTATCACAAATGTCCGGAGCTGAATCTAGAAAGAAATTAGGCTTTAAAACACTAGCGCCGAAAAAAGGGGAGTGGGTATTGCTGGAAGCTGCTGATAGATTAGCGGGTCCTGTGTGAAAACCCGTAAGGAAGAATGGCTACTAGATAAAGGATTGATACTATCACGCTAAACAGCGGCTGAACAGAGCAGGATGAATGAAAGGAATAACAGACATAGAAATAATGTTTCACCAAAATGAGTTGAATGTCCCCCTTTCTTGGTATGTAAATTTGTCTTAAGATTACCGGATAATGATTTGCAGCTATGAAAGTTAATAGATGATTCCCTGGGTTGCGATGATCTATGGATAATTGGTCGGGTGGTACCTAGCTTCTGGTACAGATAGAGGCAGCTAGTGATTGGACGTTTTCCATCTATATATCCTCCTCTTACCATTTTTTTTCACCCTTCCATTGACACGACAACATTATTACTGAACACATAAACTCTATCCTTTATATATACAGTATATAATTTCAAGGGAAAATGCGTTTTAAAAAAAGGTTTTAAAAAATTAATTATTAATTTAATTTCAGCTTTTTTTATTTTTTATATTCTATATATATTTAAATTTTTAATGATTTATTGTACTACAGTGCTGCTCACCATTCTTGTCACGCCGTAATTTTTTCGTAGACTGTACAATATCTTCAGAAATAAATGGAAATGTACCAAAGTTATATCCTCAGGATTTGTGGTCCAAAGTAATACAACAATACAATATTGTTTTTCAACTTCCATGTTGCAATTTCAAAGAAAAAACTGAATGTGCCACAATAATGGCACCCCTAATTAATACTTGGTTGCACACCCTTTGTCATTGTTGACAGCCTCCAAACGTTTCTTGTAGCCATCTGTAAGCTTCTTGCACTTCTCAGCTGGAATTTTCTCCCACTTTTCCTTTGCAGTTTGTTCAAGCTCTTGAATGTTTGCAGGGTTCTTTTTCCCAATGGCAGATTTCAGCTCACCCCTAAGATTTTCAATAGGATTGACGTCAGGACTCATAGCTGGCCATTTTAAAACAGTCCATTTTTATTTTTCAACCATTCGTGTGTACTTTTCGATGTGTGCTTTGGGTCATTATCTTGCTGGTGGACCCATGATCTTTGACTCAAACCAAGTTTTCTTACACTGGGTTGGACATTTCATTCTAAAATCTCTTGATAATTCTCTGATTTCATGATTTCTGTGATACGGTCAAGGCCTCCAGTACCAGATGCAGCAAAGCAACCCCACAGCATTATGGATCCTCCACCATGCTTAACTGTTGATAAGGTGCTCTTTCCTTAAAAGCTTCATTGCACCCTCTGTAAACAAACTGTTGTTTTGCACTGCCAAAAAGTTCTATTTTTGTTTCATCTGTCCACAGAACATTTTCCTAGAAGGATTGTGGTTTGTCAAGGTACTCTTTGGCAAAGATCAATCATTCCTTTTTATGTCTTTTCTTCAGCAATGGTTTCTTTCTTGACCTTCACCCATAAAGCTCTGCTTGGTTTAGTGTGCGGCGTATGGTACTTGTTGAAACCATGACCCAAGACTGTTCCAGGTTGGCCTTCAGGTCTTTGGATGTTTGGTGTGGTGGTTTTTCCACCATTCACACCAACCTTCAAAGTCATCTCTTGTCAATTTCCTCGTTCCCCCACACCCAGGGACATTCTTGACAGTTCCATGCTTGGCAAACTTCTTAATAACATTGTGCACTGTTGAAACTGTGATAACAAAGTCTTTGAAGATGGCCTTATACCCTTTGGAAGTCTTGTGTTTGATAATAATAGCAGTTATGATGTCCTCAGACAGGTCTTTTGTCTTCACCATTGTGACAAAGGAATAGAGCCTGTCATGTGGCTTTTTAAAACACTGAAGTCATCAGTCATTGGCTAATTCATGTCACATGGACTCGGATAATTAATCACAGGTGAATCTCTTTTGTGATTTACCACAGGCGAGTCAAAATGTGTTTCTATACTAAATTAATGTAAAGGGTGCCAATACCAGTGACACAGCAAGCTTTAGGTTTTTCTATCCCCCCTAATTGTTTTTTGTTTTCAATTATTTTTTATCATTTGCTCTTTTGTATTTAACATGAGTGCTCTATACAAAAAACTGTTTCAACTGATTCATTTTTTTTCAGCAGTCATTCCACATTATGTACTTCATCTTCATGGGTGCAAATAATGATGAGCAGGACTGTATATTGTATTGTATTAGTGCATTATCCCTCCTATTTCTTATTTCTACGCTCTGTACTAACATTTATTATACACATAATCCACTCGATATGCTTGGATGATATGTTTGGATTTCTTTTTCCCTTAATAATAAAGAGCTTCATTTAAAAACTGCATTTTGTGGTTACTTGTGTTATCTTTGTGTAATATTTCCATTTGTATTGTGATCTGAAACATTTAAGTGTGACAAAGATGCAAAAGAATAAGAAATCAGGAAGGGGGCAAACACTTTTTCACACCACTGTATGTGTGAAGTGTAAAGTAAATTCTACAAGGTTTTCTATATATTGAGAAAATATAAATCTGATAACTGTGACTTGCATTTGTATTTATCCCTCCGGAGTAAATAGTCTGTAGGACCACCTTTCGCTGCAATTACTGCTGCAAGTCTTTTCAGGTATGTCTCTACCAGCTTTGCATCTAGAAGTGACATTTTCTCCCATTCTTCTTTGTAAATGCTCTATCTCAGTGAGATTGGATGGAGACGTCTGTGAACAGCAATTTCAAGTCTTGCCACAGATCCTCAATGGGATTTCGGTCTGGCCTTTGGGCCATTCACACTCATGAATCTGCGGTGAGGGGTTCAGCATGAGGCTGCGGTATGTGCATTGCATTACACACATCTATTGCCTGGTACATTCTCATACTTACCACAATGCTCTTCAATTCTAGAAAATGTCAATCTGACATTTACAGAGTCACTTTTATCCCAAGTTTCAGAGCTACAACTAGAAGATGATTCCAAAAGTATAGTATCCAGAATATTAGTAATATACAGTGATCAGAAAAATAAGATTATCCCAAGATAATAGGACAAAACGCCAACATAAAGTGTCATGCAGTGCTCCATCATTAGTGGCAAATGCTGCCCATGTCAGTAATGTCATACAGAGCCCATAAGAATATATTCACCACCAATATTATAAACCCAGGTATGACAATAGTCATTATGGCACATTATACCGATACATGTGTAGGCTCCGCATGGTGCTGGAATTCAGAAGTTCAAAGTGCACATTTCTTATAGCTCCTATATTGTACATATGGCAACTATATGGCACAGTTGAATGGCATTACCCATATGGGCAGTTCATGGCACTAGTTATATTCACAGTATATGGTAACAGAATTGTATCCACCTGTATTTTATATTTAATGTGCTGTCTATAAAAGGATAGTTTTTTACATCAGTCAGATTAATTACATTATTAAAAGGCTATACGCAATTTCTTAATTGGGTAAAATTGCAAAGTGCTTGTAAAAATAAGGAACTTTGCAAATAACCCCTTTTTAAAAATTCTCTTAATTTCTCATGAGAAGAGGTATTTTGAATTCTAGAATTTGCTTGTTGCCTAGGTCAGCCACCATTCTGTCTGTCAGAGTTGACTGATCTCCCAAACAAGGAGACTGTAACGGGTCTGGGAGGCAGAACCTCTGGGCTACTATACAAGGGGGCGGTCCTTGTAAGGGAGCAGGTGGCGACCAGGCAGGCAGTCACAGCAGGTGACCGGGACAGTCTCTGGGTGTACGGGCAGGGGGTCACGGCAAGTGATCGGGGCAGTCTCTGGAAGAACGGGCTGGAGGTCACGGCAAGTGACCGGGGCAGTCTCTGGAAGAACGGGCTGGAGGTCACGGCAAGTGACCGGGGCAGTCTCTGGAAGAACGGGCTGGAGGTCACGGCAAGTGACCGGGGCAGTCTCTAGGTAAAGGGTAGGTACGACCTGTGATGGCTGAACCTCCAGGTAGGCTAGCAAGGCAGATGGAGGATGTGTGCTCCCAGGTGAGCAAGCGAGAGTCTCTGGAATAGCAGGTGGTCACAGCACGTGACGGCGGAGCCTCCAGGTAGGCAAGCGGGCAGGTAGCGGAGAAGTGCTCCCAGGTGAGCGGGCAAGAGTCTCTGGAATAGCTGGTGGTCACAGCACGTGACGGCGGAGCCTCCGGGCAGGCAAGCAGGCAGGTAGCGGAGAAGCGCTCCCAGGTGAGCGGGCAAGAGTCTCTGGAATAGCTGGTGGTCACAGCACGTGACAGCGGAGCCTCCGGGCAGGCAAGCAGGCAGGTAGCGGAGAAGCGCTCCCAGGTGAGCGGGCAAGAGTCTCTGGAATAGCTGGTGGTCACAGCACGTGACGGCGGAGCCTCCAGGTAGGCAAGCAGGCAGGTAGCGGAGAAGCGCTCCCAGGTGAGCGGGCAAGCTGGTCCTTAGACAGACTGACAGGAGTTGTAAGGCAGACCGTCGGACCTCAGGCTAGCAAGCAGGTAGCAGGAACAACAGGCAGGAAACAGACAGCAAACTGGCAGGACTCTGGCAGAAATCAGGCAGGTAACTGGCAGGTAACTGGCAACGGGACCTGAGGGCTGAAGAAGAGTAGTGAACAGTGCAACAACATTGCTCGGGCACCTCCATTTTGGAGGAGGTGCCTTATATATGGTGAAGTCCTCCGGCCATTGGCCGGGGACTCCTTAGGACGGCGCGCGCGGCCCCTTTAAGAGGGAGGGAGAGCGCGCGCGCGCGCCCTAAGCACAGTGGCCGGGAAGGAGCGCGCGCTGCCAGCAGAGCGGGAGGAGGACGCCGGGCACGGAGCAGGGAGGTGAGGGGAACAGCGTCCCTGCCTAGCAGAGGGCAGGGACGCCGGCGCTACAGTACCCCCCCCTTTAGGCCCCCCCTTTTTTAGGCCAGACAGAAATTTAGCAAGGATAAGAGGGGCATGGATGTTCTCCCGGGGCTCCCACGTTCTCTCCTCAGGACCAAACCCCTTCCAATCTACTAGAAAAAAGGTCTTTCCTCTTACCCTTTTGGTGGCAAGAATGTTCTCTACCTCAAACTCGTCCTCAGCAGAAACCGGAGCAGGAGGTGTACCTGTAGACTTGGAAAAAGAGTTAAGTACCACAGGTTTGAGGAGAGATACATGGAAGGAGTTAGGGATCCGTAAGTTGGCCGGGAGTTTCAATTTATAGGCCACCGGGTTGATCTGACTGATGACCTCCAGGGGGCCGATGAACCGAGGCCCTAACTTGTAAGAAGGTATCTTGAGTCGGACATATTTAGATGAGAGCCAGACTTTATCTCCGGGACGAAATTGTGGAGGATCCAGGCGTTTTTTGTCAGCGTGTCTTTTCATCCGTTCGGACGACTGAAGGAGTGCGGATCGGGTACTCTCCCAAATGGAGGAAAATTTGCTAACGAGAGATTCCGCAGCCGGGTTGTCCACAGAGGTGGAGACAGGAAAAAGAATCCGAGGATGCTGACCGAAGACTACAAAAAACGGGGATTTGGAGGAGGATTCACTCTCGTGATTGTTATAAGAGAACTCGGCCCATGGTAGGAGATCCACCCAGTCTGAATGATGGGCATTAACGAAGTGCCGGAGGTAACTGGTCAGGTTCTGATTGATCCGCTCCACTTGACCATTGGACTGTGGGTGGTAAGCGGAAGAGAAGTCCAGGGTGACGTCTAGCAGTTTACAAGTGGCTCTCCAGAAGCGTGAGGTGAACTGTACCCCACGATCCGACACGATGTGGAGGGGCAGGCCATGAAGACGGAAGATGTGACGAATAAAGTCTTTAGCTAGCTCGGGTGCAGACGGGAGGCCTGGCAGGGGAACGAAATGAGCCATCTTGGAGAAGCGGTCAGCGACCACCCAAATGACCGTACAACCGGCAGAGACTGGGAGGTCTGTTATAAAGTCCATTGCTATATGCTGCCAGGGGGCAGCAGGTACTGGGAGCGGAAGGAGGCGACCGGCTGGCAGATGTCTCGGAACCTTGTTGCGGGCGCAGGACACACAGGCAGAAACAAAGTCTATTACGTCCTTGTGCAGGGTAGGCCACCAGTAGTGCCGGGTAATAAGCTGGAGGGTCTTTTTCTGACCGGCATGGCCAGCCAGTTTAGACGAGTGACCCCAGTGAAGGATCTTCTCCCGATCAGGTACTGATACGAACGTCTTTCCGGGAGGGAGACGACTTAGACTCACGGGAGCCACCTGCATTACTCTGGCGGGATCGATGATGTGTTTCGGATCTTCCTCGAGATCAGACACCAGAAAGGATCGAGACAAGGCGTCTGCCTTGACGTTTTTGTCAGCCGGGCGAAAATGAAGAACAAAATCAAAGCGAGCAAAAAACAAGGACCACCGGGCTTGGCGCGGGTTAAGTCTCTGGGCATGCTGGAGGTAAGCCAAGTTCTTGTGGTCAGTGTAAATTATTACCGGGTGAAGAGCCCCCTCGAGCAGGTAATGCCACTCCTCCAATGCCAGTTTGATGGCCAATAACTCTCGGTCTCCTATGGAATAATTGAGCTCTGTGGAGGAGAAGAGTTTAGAGAAGAAGCCGCAAGTTACCATCCTCCCGGAAGATGATTTTTGAGTAAGTACCTCTCCGGCTCCAGAGGAGGAGGCGTCAACTTCCAGGAAGAACTGCTTGTTGCCGTCCGGGCGATGCAGCACCGGGGCGGAAGAGAAGGCCTGTTTTAAGGAAAGAAAGGCCTCCTCTGCTTCGGGCGGCCACTCTTTGGGATTAGTACCCTTACGGGTGAGCGCGGAAATTGGGGCAGTCCGGGAAGAGAAGTGTGGTATGAAGAGGCGGTAGTAGTTGGCAAAGCCCAGGAACCGCTGAATGGCCTTCAACCCCTCCGGTCGAGGCCATTTCTCGATGGCAGACAGTTTCTCTGGATCCATTCGTAGGCCGGTCTGAGAAATAATGTAGCCCAAAAACGGAAGCGAGGTCTGCTCAAAGAGGCACTTCTCGTATTTAGCGAAGAGGTGATTCTGCCTGAGCCTGAGCAGGACCTGACGAACGTCCCTCCGGTGAGTCTGGAGATCCGGAGAGAAGACCAAGATGTCGTCCAGGTACACCACTACGCAGGAGTAGAGAAGGTCCCGGAAGATGTCATTGACCAACTCTTGAAAGACGGCAGGAGCGTTACAGAGACCAAAGGGCATTACCAGATATTCATAGTGGCCGTCCCGGGTGTTGAATGCCGTCTTCCATTCATCCCCCTGACGGATACGAACCAGGTTGTACGCCCCACGGAGGTCCAGTTTGGTGAAGATTCTAGCCCCTCTCAGACGATCAAATAACTCCGGAATGAGCGGAAGGGGGTACTTATTCTTCACCGTGATCTGGTTTAGGCCTCTATAGTCTATACAGGGACGGAGAGAGCCGTCCTTTTTTTACGAAGAAGAAGCCTGCTCCCGCCGGGGAGGTAGATTTCCGGATGAATCCCCTGGCCAGATTCTCCTCAATATATTCGGACATCGACCGGGTCTCAGCAGCGGATAATAGATAAATACGCCCACGGGGAGGAGTAGTACCGGGTAACAGGTCGATAGGGCAGTCGTATGGTCTATGAGGGGGTAGTGTCTCTGCTTCCTTTTTATTAAAGACATCAGCATAAGACCAATAAGGAATCGGAAGTCCAGGTAGATTAGCTGGGGTAGGAGAAGGACGGACGGGATGGACGGGAACCAGACAGGTCTTATGGCAGTCCTGTCCCCAGTGAAGGACTTCTCCGGTCTGCCAGTCAAGCACGGGTGCATGTCTCTGGAGCCAAGGTAGACCTAGCAGGAGGGCGTGAGAGAGTCCAGGCAGAACATGAAAGAAGATACTCTCAGAATGCAGCATTCCCACCTGTAGAGTAATGGATTCGGTGATGAGTTGGATGGGGCGTGGTAAGAGACCCCCATCCACGGCAGCAACAGACAAGGGTACAGCCAGAGGTTTGGTGGGGATGCGGTATTTCTCTACCAGGGACTGTGAAATAAGATTCCCGGCTGCTCCAGAGTCCAGTTGGGCTAATTCGAAATAACGGTTCTCCCCGCAGACGATTGAAACTGACAGCAGCAGAGATGGAGAGGATTTATTCTTGTCTATGTCGACCTCTCTGAGCGAACCTAGACACAGGCGTTTCCCGACCTCTCTGGGCAGGCACGGATCCGGTGCTCCTTACTGCCACAGTAGAAGCAGCTCCCCTCGGCACGGCGTAAGTCCTGACGTGTTTTGACCATCTTGGTCTGGTCGACCTGCATAGACTCAGGAGAGTGTACCTGGGGAGAGACGGAGGGAGTGACGGGTTTCTGAAAAGAAGGAGCTAGACGTGGAAACCTCCTCTCACGGGTGACCTCTTTGGCACGCTCCTGGAACCGTAGGTCAATCCGGGTGGCAAGAGTTATTAGGTCATCGAGAGTGGTAGAAATGTCCCGACCGGCAAGTTCATCTTTAATACGGCCGGACAGACCCTCCCAGAAGACGGATACCAGAGCGTCGTTATCCCAGGCCAGCTCCGAGGCAAGGGTACGGAACCGTATGGCATATTGGCCCACGGTGAGACTTCCCTGACGGAGGCGTAGCAGAGATGATGCGGATGAGGTCTTCCGTCCGGGTTCGTCGAAGACTTTCCGGAAAGCCGTGAGGAAGGCAGGCAAGTCGGACACCAGGGGGTCTCCTCTCTCCCATAGAGGATTTAGCCAGGCCAGGGCCTCCCCGGTGAGATGGGACATGATGAAGGCAATTTTGGCCCGGTCGGAGTTAAACTGGTGGGACAACAGTTCAAAGTGCAGGGTGCACTGATTTATGAAGCCCCGAGCCTGGGCGGAGTCGCCTCCGAAGCGAGGAGGTGCAGAAAGCCGGGGTCCGGGGTAGGATACCATGGTATTGGTGGGCAGCGGAGCTGCCGGGTTGCGAGTCATGGCACTGGCGGAGGTTGCTGGTGGAGCAGTCAGAGTATCCAGGCGAGAATTGACATTCCGCAGGTGACCCAGGATGGACTCCTGTTGGGACCTCTGACGGGACAGTTCATGACAGAGGTCCAAGAGCGAGGGAGCTTGGGTGCCACCGGGTTCCATGGCCCGAGCAAACTGTAACGGGTCTGGGAGGCGGAACCTCTGGGCTACTATACAAGGGGGCGGTCCTTGTAAGGGAGCGGGTGGCGACCAGGCAGGCAGTCACAGCAGGTGACCGGGACAGTCTCTGGGTGTACGGGCAGGGGGTCACGGCAAGTGATCGGGGCAGTCTCTGGAAGAACGGGCTGGAGGTCACGGCAAGTGACCGGGGCAGTCTCTGGAAGAACGGGCTGGAGGTCACGGCAAGTGACCGGGGCAGTCTCTGGAAGAACGGGCTGGAGGTCACGGCAAGTGACCGGGGCAGTCTCTAGGTAAAGGGTAGGTACGACCTGTGATGGCTGAACCTCCAGGTAGGCTAGCAAGGCAGATGGAGGATGTGTGCTCCCAGGTGAGCAAGCGAGAGTCTCTGGAATAGCAGGTGGTCACAGCACGTGACGGCGGAGCCTCCAGGTAGGCAAGCGGGCAGGTAGCGGAGAAGCTCTCCCAGGTGAGCGGGCAAGAGTCTCTGGAATAGCTGGTGGTCACAGCACGTGACGGCGGAGCCTCCGGGCAGGCAAGCAGGCAGGTAGCGGAGAAGCGCTCCCAGGTGAGCGTGCAAGAGTCTCTGGAATAGCTGGTGGTCACAGCACGTGACAGCGGAGCCTCCGGGCAGGCAAGCAGGCAGGTAGCGGAGAAGCGCTCCCAGGTGAGCGGGCAAGAGTCTCTGGAATAGCTGGTGGTCACAGCACGTGACGGCGGAGCCTCCAGGTAGGCAAGCAGGCAGGTAGCGGAGAAGCGCTCCCAGGTGAGCGGGCAAGCTGGTCCTTAGACAGACTGACAGGAGTTGTAAGGCAGACCGTCGGACCTCAGGCTAGCAAGCAGGTAGCAGAAACAACAGGCAGGAAACAGACAGCAAACTGGCAGGACTCTGGCAGAAATCAGGCAGGTAACTGGCAGGTAACTGGCAACGGGACCTGAGGGCTGAAGCAGAGTAGTGAACAGTGCAACAACATTGCTCGGGCACCTCCATTTTGGAGGAGGTGCCTTATATATGGTGAAGTCCTCCGGCCATTGGCCGGGGACTCCTTAGGACGGCGCGCGCGGCCCCTTTAAGAGGGAGGGAGAGCGCGCGCGCCCTAAGCACAGTGGCCGGGAAGGAGCGCGCGCTGCCAGCAGAGCGGGAGGAGGACGCCGGGCACGGAGCCGGGAGGTGAGGGGAACAGCGTCCCTGCCTAGCAGAGGGCAGGGACGCCGGCGCTACAGAGGACAGCGCTTACAAGTTGTTTCCCATGGAGCTTGTGAGTGCTGCTGAGAAGCTGTCTAGATACCTGGATTCAGCCACCTTCAGGGTCCTTGAGCTCCTCCGATGCCTCATGCCACATCCAAGCACTGATTTTACAATACATACTGCTTATATTATTATATATTATTATACAAATCTGTTAGCCCAGATGAGGCTGGTGTACTTGTCAGCATATGCATAAGGATGGCTGTATAATCCTTTGTGAAACTTTTCCTTTATCACATTAAAATAAGGATAAAACGCTCCTCTTAACATCAGGATTGCACAGCCATCCTGATGTGAATTTTTAGAGTACGTACATCAGCCCCATCTGGTCCGAGATCTGATTAATAGTATTTTTACAGTTTGCTTTGTGAAACCTGGTCATATAACTGCTTGAACGTGTGAGTGCTGTTCTGTAAGAGGACGGACACCGAGACAGCTTGAGATACTGCGGAGGAGCCTTCCAGCAGGTGGTGTAAAGTTTGGAAAGTGGAAGCCCAGCGTAAATGTTTTTGCCAGTCATCTATCTGTGGTGAAGCTGTTCCCCTATTTAAGAGTATTTGTAGTTATGAAGCATGTTGGCGTCTCGGAGACTCTGTGACCAGTAAGCTTGTTGCCTCTTTTCAGTAACATTATCCTAAACTGTCACCAGTATGTGCCTGAATTACTTCTGCCGTCCTTTAGTGGTGACACCAGATACCAGTCTGCCACCAATGTCATTGTATCCTAAAGAAATGTCCTAAAGCATTCCCACCCCATAATCACACTGTGCCTTACAGGCATTTAGTGTTCATAGAGAAGGTCGTCTACTCTGGAGCAATGGACATCATGAAGCTTCACTAGAAGAGCATCTATCCCTTCTGTAGTAAGCCCAATTATTCTATGCATTACAGCTATTTAGTTACACAGCAAATATGTAATTCTACATTGAAAGCTCAGGCCAGAAGTGGCATGCTGGGTCATTTAATAAGGGTCTGTGTTATTGAAGCAAATTGTTTCCATTAAAATTGTACTAAGTATTATTTTTAAGTCAAAGTAAAATGTATAATACAAAAGCGTCAACATGATCTTTATCAAACATTCACTGTGAAAAATAATAATGTGACATAAGAAAAAAATATGAAGAACTTCCAATATACATCTAAGACAAAATGTATAATCTAGAATATAGTGAATAAGCGAATACTATTGAGAAGCGAATATCAAGTATAAGCAAATAATCCTCATTAGGGTTTAGCAAAAAGTTACAAAAACATGCTAATATGCCGAGACACTAGCAATGACTAATCTAGAATTCAGCAGAAAGAACAATCTGTGTGCACCAAATATGGAATTAAATTACAAATAACTCCAGTCCATATATTGATAATACAATTTATCACAGGAAAATAGTTATATGTGAAAAAGTATGTAGTATAGTGTAAAAAATATAACCCACCAATATTATTACTATTGGCAAATAAAATCCTTGTGTCCGGTCTAGGAGGGCTGTATTTCCCTATTTACACTAATAAAAAGCGCGATCATTGCCTTGTCATTTCCTATAGTATTAACACCAGAATGAGTATCCACAGCGGCATCTCAAGTTCAGACTTACACTATTTTTGATGGACTAGAAGCCAAGGGCATGTTCACATGTTGCATTTTTGCCGTATTTTCAAAAGTTATTTCCGCACGTTCTTTGCATGAAAAAACGCAGTGTTTTAATGTACTAGCAAAGTCAATGAGATTTATGGAATCTCATGTACATTCTGCTTATTTTTTCCTTGCAGATTTGAAGAAGTTTCATATCTTCTGCATGTCAATTCTTGAAGCGTTTTTGCACATATTTTAGGCAGCATTTTACCCGCCAACACTCTAGTATTTCTTTTCCTCTACAAATAATAACCGTGTGCACATCCCCTAAATGCTGCAAAACAGCGTCAGAAGGAAAATGGTGGCAAAGAGCGTTCTGCAAAACAGCAAACTCACACATGTGGGTTTTCTAAGAAGCCATTATAGTAACTAGAAATTATTCTTTAGAAACCTATAGTTGTCATTACGTGTAAATATTACTATCGAGATTGCTGCAAAGTATATTCAAGTCTTAACCTGAAAATGTGAAAAAGATCTGGATATTTGAGTCTTTCTATAGGAAAAAAGGCAGCAGAAAAGCTAAAATAAACCTCTATCTGTGAGCTTGGCCTAATACTATGTGATATGATGAGAATAAAATAGAAAAACACCAATATCTGATAACTCATATATATGACTGCTTATGGTCAATTCCTATCACATGACCAGTGAGCACATTGGAATGTTGCCGGTTGGCAGTTGGAGAGTTGCGGTTGGCTTGCATGCGGATGAGGAGGAGCTGCCTTCAGCAAAGCGACATTATGGAGATTAAAGAGGAGGACTTTAGGATGAGAGGGAAGAAAAGGAGAAGAAATGTTTTGGACTCATCGGATGATGAGAAGCCGTCCATCAAGAAGAGCCATAGGAGAGGAGAGAAGAGAAATGGCTCAGAGTTGGAGATCGTCTCTCAGAAGATTGATCACCAAGGCCAGAAAGAAGAACAGGAATGTCATCAGGAGGTCCTAGCTAGAAGAAGTGGAGCCAAGAGGAGAAGACAAATCTTTGGCTCATCACATGAAAGCTCTTCAATCAAGAAAGAAGAAGAAGGGCAGAAGACCACCAAGGGCACAGGTAATACTATACATCAGCTTACCACAGGGAGCACCATGACATGTAGCTTCTCATGCCCACACTTACAGATCAGGGCAATGTTGTCACTTTACACAAGTTACACATCTTTTAAATCTGACAGGTGGAGGATGTGATACATGAGCAAGATCTGAAGCTGGAGGGTTGTAGAACTGTTCCCCAGTCCATTTATATATATGTATATATTCAGTACTTTGTTAAACCCCTACATGATCAGGCCATTTTTCCCCATTCTTGCCAAGGCACATTTTTTTCTTATTTTCATACATATGGTTTAAAAAACTGTAAAAAATTGTAATGTTTGGATATTTAAATATTTTTTTGTGAAACATCGAGTCTAAAGTTTACAATATTTTAATATTATTTTATTTTTTTTCTGGTAATATCTGTAGTAAATAAAGGATTTCTGTGCTTGTGTTAGTTTTATATATTAGTTACATGTTTTTTTGTTAGGGATGGGGCTTGTAAATGCAATTTGGATAGTCATTGTTTTTTTATTTATTTTTTCCTGGTTTTTTTGCTCTTTATTTCAATGATTTTACACAGGGGTTGTCTTAACTTTTGAAACATTTGATTTTTTTCTTGCTTGAATGGATAAAAAAAATTGCAATATGGTTTCATTAAAATAAAATTGAGTCGTTTGCCTCCTATAGTCTTTGTGTTGCGCTGTCTATTGCTGGCTGCAGAATTAGTTAATGAGGTTGACCATTTTATCTTTACTTTAACAGATGTGTTGGGGACATGATTTTGTGGCATTTACTATGATATACTGTAGGTATGTCAGATTCTCCTCCTGCTCTTGTTACTGCAGCTTTCCTTACAGACTGCCCAGCTCTCTAGTCTATAATATGGCTGCTGGTGGAGGAGCAGTGACCAGACCTGTCCGTCAGTCTACTTCACTATAAAAGCATCTTTCTCATGGGAGGTTCTCCATTTTGAGATCTCTCCACAGGTGTTCTATGGGATTCAGATCTGGACTCATTGCTGGCCACCATAGAAGTCTCCAGTGTTTTCTCTCAAACCATTTTATAGTGCTTTTGGAAGTGTGTTTTGGGTCATTGTCCTGCTGGAAGACCCATGACCTCTGAGGGAGACCCAGCTTTCTCACACTGGGCCCTACATTATGCTGCAAAATTTGTTGGTAGTCTTCAGACTTCATAATGCCATGCACACGGTCAAGCAGTCCAGTGCCAGAGGCAGCAAAGCGACCCCAAAACATCAGGGAACCTCCGCCATGTTTGACTGTAGGGACAGTGTTCTTTTCTTTGAATGCCTCTTTTTTTTTCCTGTACACTCTATGTTGATGGTTTTTCCCAAAAAGCTCTACTTTTGTCTCATCTGACCAGAGAACATTCTTCCAAAACGTTTTAGGCTTTCTCAGGTAAGTTTTGGCAAACTCCAGCCTGGCTTTTTTATGTCTCGGGGTAAGAAGCGGGGTCTTCCTGGGTATCCTACCATACAGTCCCTTTTCATTCAGATGTCGACGGATAGTACGGGTTGACACTGTTGCACCCTCGGACTGCAGGGCAACTTGAACTTGTTTGGATGTTAGTCGAGGTTCTTTATCCACCATCCGCACAATCTTGCGTTGAAATATCTCGTCAATTTTTCTTTTCCGTCCACATCTAGGGAAGTTAGCCACAGTGCCATGGGTTTTAAACTTCTTGATGACACTATGCACGGAAGACACAGGAACATTCAGGTCTTTGGAGATGGACTTGTAGCCTTGAGATTGCTCATGCTTCCTCACAATTTGGTTTCTCAAGTCCTCAGACAGTTCTTTGGTCTTCTTTCTTTTCTCCATGCTCAATGTGGTACACACAAGGACACAGGACAGAGGTTGAGTCAACTTTAATCCATGTTAACTGGCTGCAAGTGTGATTTAGTTATTGCCAACACCTGTTAGGTGCCACAGGTAAGTTACAGGTGCTGTTAATTACACGAATTAGAGAAGCATCACATGATTTTTCAAAGGGTGCCAATACTTTTGTCCACCCCCTTTTTTAGGTTTGGTGTGGAATTATATACAATTTGGCTTTAGGACAATTCTTTTTGTGTTTTTTTCATTGAAGACAAATTAAATGAAGAGAATAATACCAAAGAATTTGTGATTGCAATCATTTTCAGGAAGAAACTGAGTATTATCTGACAGAATTGCAGGGGTGCCAATACTTTTGGCCAGCACTATATATATATATATATATATATATATATATATAGGGTGGGCCATTTATATGGATACACCTAAATTAAATGGGAATGGTTGGTGACATCCACTTACTGTTTGTGGCACATTAGTATATGGGAGGGGGAAAACGTTTCCAGATGGATGGTGACCATGGTGGCCATTTTGAAGTCGGCCATTTTGAATCTAACTTTATTTTTTTCAATGGGAAGAGGGTCATGTGAAACATCAAACTTATTGAGAACTTCATAAGAAAAACAATAGTGTGCTTGGTTTTAACGTAACTTTATTCTTTCATGAGTTTTTTACAAGTTTATGATCACTTATAAAATGTGTTCAAAGTGCTGCCCATTGTGTTGGATTGTCAATGCAACCCTCTTCTCCCACTCTTGACACACTGATAGCAACAACGCAGAAGAAATGCTAGCACAGGCTTCCAGTATCCGTTTTTTCAGATGTTGCACATCTCATATCTTCACAGCATAGACAATTGCCTTCAGATGACCCCAAAGATAAAAGTCTAAGGGGGTCAGATCGGGAGACCTTGGTGGCCATTCAACTAGCCCACGACGACCAATCCACTTTCCAGGAAACAGTTCATGTAGGAATGCTCTGATCTGACACCCATAATGTGATCGTGCACCATCTTGTTGGAAAAACTCAGGGAACGTGCCATCTTCAGTGCATAAAGAGGGCAACACATCAACATGTAGCAGTTTCAGATATCCAGTGGCATTGAGGTTTCCATTGATGAAGAATGGCCCCACAAACAGGAAGTTGATGTCACCAACCATTCCCATTTAATTTAGGTGAATCCATATAAATGGCCCACCCTGTGTATACATTTATGTATATATATATATATATATATATATATATATATATATATATATACAGTATATATATATATATATATATATATATAGAAAGAAAGAATATCAAGAGGCAGCACTCCAAAAATATTATAGAAAAATGGACTTTAATGAGCCCAAAGGCAACGTTTCGGTTCACAGAACCTTTCTCAAGCAGAGTTCAAGTGCATATTGTGCAATATATATAGTTACAAACAGTGATTCCATAATTATAATTAATTGATACAAAACCATGATTACATAAGAAAAGTGCAGTAGTGCATATCACAAAATATTATTCAGTTACATACATAGTGATAAAATTTTAGACAGATATATTATTATCATCAATTACAGTATCCATAACTCTCATAAAGTGATAAGTGCTTTGATTAGTATTTATCAGTGCCAGGTGTACATTATAAATCATAATATATTTGAGGTTGCGACTCACACTGCAGCAATCATGCATGACCACGTTTCTTACTTCCTCCACGCTGTCCTCGGCGTCTCAAAATCCCATCTGCGCATGTCTCCCAGGAAATCCCCATTATCTCGTCACATGATCGGGGCAAACCTGGTCCGCCCGCTTCGTGACGTCACCGGGCATGCGCATTACACTTCTAATGCTACGATCGCCATCTTTTAAATTGGCAAGCCCCACCAAAAGCTTTTCTTCAAATGTAAACAACGTATGTGCTTTAATGATTTCTCTTATCCCCTATTTATAATAAAAGCGCACTATTTCTCATTATTAGGGACAACATTCTGTTAGCAGTTTCCCAATATATTTGCATTGCAATGACAGTATTCAAATAGTGATTCCTGTGTCCATAAGGCTATGTGCCCACGATGCAGAAATGAAGCAGAAAATTTCTGCAGCATTTCTGCATCTCCCTGGCAGAAAAAACGCATGCAGATTGTACATGCAGATTGTGCATGCGTTTTTCCTGCAGAATACATGCGGATCCACATGCGGATTCACATGCGTTTCCGCATGCAGATTGACAAGCGCTTTCCAGGCGATTAGCATCACTTGGAAAGTGCTTGACAACTAGGTCACACTGTATAAATCCATACAAACAGCATGGATTTATATAGTGTGAACCGTAAAAATTAAAACAAATAAAGCTATACTCACCCCCGAGGCCCCGGTGTGGCTGCAGCGCTGCTTCCTGGCTGGTTCCCGGCTGCCAGCATATCGCAAGACAGAGCGGTGAAGGGCCTGCGGTCACATGACTGTGACGTCACCGCAGGTCCTCAAGCGATGCCGGCATTCAGAGAGAAGACGCCGGACAGGTGAATATAACTTTATTTGTTATTTTATTCTTTTTTTACAGGTACAATGGTACCCAGGTCTGGAGGAGAGTCTCCTCTCCTCCAGAACTGGGTACCATCCGCACATAGAGACGCATAGAATCCGCTTGTACAAATGTACAGTCGCGGTTTCTATGCATTTCAATGCAAGTCAATGGCGGGAGTTCCGCTGCGCTTCCGCAAAATTAAATGACATGCTGCGGATTTTTGTACGCAGCATAAACGCTGCGGAAAAATCCGCAGCATGTGCATAGAACATGCGGAATCCCCTTGGGGACCATGGGGGGCGGATTACCTAGCGTTTAACAAGCGTTTATGCTGCGGAAATTCCGCAGCATAAACGCTTGAAAAACGCTACGTGGGCACTCAGCCTCAATGAACTGAGGGATAATATTTATTACATAACCCAAACACCCTTCCATGGAATTCCCTATTCCTAGGTTCATCCATGGAGTGAGATTAATAGGTCAGAGGAGGAACCCTCAACAGGTCTCCACCTCCTTCCCAATCTCAGGTGTTTAATTGGGAATACATTACAATCCAATTCCCTCCATAAGTAGGAATACCATTTCATAATGTAAAAATATATATCTATAACTTTTTATATATATATATATATATATATATATATATATATACATACAGTTAAGTGTCTATAAAGAAGGAATAATCAACAAGTGTTATTAAGGCATGATTCGTCCCAAGGGAGGCAGAGAAAAATCAATAAATACGTTCAATTGATTCATTAACATACTTACTGCATCCCATGCACAAAGGTTAATGATACATTAAATTAGGGATAAGACATAGAGCAACTGGAAAAGAATGTATCAGAGTCCAGATCACAAGTAAAGCATATAAAGTACGAGTGCACAGCAGGAACTAGTTATACAGTACAAGTTGCTAATATCCAAATAAGGAGAAGAATCATGCCTATGACACAGATGTCACAACATAAGTATATCTTCTAGTGAGAGTAATACACAGTGACACATATAGAAAGTTATGGTCCCACATAAAATGAGAGTACAGCCTAGTTACAACCTGTAGATGGCATGAAAGCAGCCCTGACGCGCGTTTCAAGTCCTGCTTCTCCAGGGGGCGATTGTGTATGGGTGACAGGCAGGGGGTATATATATCCAAAGTATTTTGGCACGTGTAGCGGGGGTACAGCGATGCTTCCAGTGGCGGAAGCCAGCGCCGGAAGCCAGGGAGTCAGTGTCCAACGCAGCAGGTGCCCGCCTCCCGCTAACACGTCAGTAAGGAGGGCCCGAAGTGCCGCGTCATAGGGACACGTATCCATGGCAACCAGGTGCTTCTTGCCGGCTGGCAGAATGTGCACAATCATCAGGATGCCAAGAGATGCAGACATACTTAGAGGGAGAGAAAGAAATTGCGGAGAACATTACCGGCCCATACCTGGTGTAAGTTAATCATGACTTTCTATGTATATATATATACTAGCTATTGAAGCCGTTCTATGCCCAGGTGGCGAGCATTTTTATTGGTATATGGTCTCCCATGCTGGTATGTGTGGTATGTGCTGCCCCCCTCCTGGTATTTGTGCTGCCCCCATCCTGTCCGCACCATCCTATCCTGGCATGCATGGCACTCCTCATCCCTATCCTGGTATGCATGGCCCCTCATCCGAATCCCGGTATGCGTGGCACCCCTCATCCCCAATCCCGGCATGCGTGGCACCCCTCATTCCCAATCCCGGTATGCGTGGCAACCCTCATCCCCAATCCCGGTATGCGTGGCACCCCTCATCCCCAATCCCGGTATGCGTGGCACCCCTCATCCCCAATCCCGGTATGCGTGGCACCCCTCATCCCCAATCCCGGTATGCGTGGCTCCCCTCATCCCCAATCCTGGTATGCGTGATACCCCTCACCCCACAATCCTGGTATATGCATGGTCCCCTCACCCCACAATCCTGATATGTGTGGCCCCCTCATCCATTTCACACTGTACACACATACAAAAAAAAATAAAGAGTTATACTCACCTTTGTTCTCTGTGCTCCAGCGCTGCTGCGTCCTCTTCTGCCGGAGGCCGGGGGAGGAGAGCAGCGCCGGGGCACTGCGCTGTCCGGCGCCATTTTGCTGAAGACACACTGTAAATGTGTCTTCAGTAAAATGGCAAAGGATAGCGCTATGTGCACGCGCCGATCCGACGCCTCACTCCTGCCCCCGGTCTCCGGCCAGAAGAGAGGTGCCGTGGCAACGCTCCTCCCGGTCAGGTAAGTATGCAAGTATGGCGCCGGAGAACGCGGTATGTGTTCAGTGTCTACGCATACCGCGATCTCGGGCGCCATACACCTCCTCTTACCTGTAACGGCTGGATGCCTGATTCTGTCTGAAGCCAGACTGTGCGTCGCGCATGCGCAGTCTATCGAGGCTTCAGACAGAGGGATGCATCCCCGGTTATATTATATATATATATATATATATATATATATATATATATATATACAGGGTGGTCCGAAAGTAGGTGGACAGAAAGTGTAATAAGGTTATGAAGGGGGAGATTTATCAAACATGGTGTAAAGTAAAACTGGCTCAGTTGCCCTTAGCAACCAATCACATTCCACTTTTCATACCTCACAGACTCTTTGAAAAAAAAAGTCTATTTTCAACAAGTTGGGGCCCCTCCACATTATTCAAGAGTAATCCGCGAGTATCCTGATGAAACATTTCCTAATAAATGGATTGGCCGAAGAGGCCCACTTGATTGGCCGGTACGTTCACCAGACTTGACCCCAATGGATTTTTTCTTTTGGGGAGTACTCAAGGACAAAATTTATAGTCGAAAACCAAAAAGTGTCAGTGACTTGAAAAATGACATAAGAGATGCACTTCAAGAAATTAATACCCAAAGAGACTTGTGCAAAAAAGTTTGTTGAAGCGCAAGAGGCGACTTCAAAGCTGTGCAAATTGTAATGGAAAACAGTTTGAGCCCCTGCATTGATAACATTTAAGGGCTTTTGTGTTATTGTTCAGAATAAAATGTAATTGTCAATGTTATGCTTGTGTTAGTAAATATAATTTTATATATAAATCAAAATAAATGTTATTATTTTCTGTCCACCTACTTTTGGACCACTATATATATATATATATATATATATATATATATAAATACACAAAGATACAAAGATGTAGATAAAAGAGGGAAAATAATATATGAAAACACACAATCAGGAATAGACATCATATTGTGAGAATTATATACAATATATGTGTATAAAGTATAATGTCCACCAAGTAATACCCAAAGTATCATTATTAAATATAAAGGAGTATATATAGAGAGAGTCATGAGACAATATAATATAATATGTACTCAATATGGTACAGAGAATATGGGAATACCATGAGTATCAACAGAACAAAGTTATAAATTGTGCATAAATGTGCAAAACTAATGGTGGTAAAAAAGAGGGGAGGGAAGGGAAAGGGAAAAGGAAGAAAAAATGAAGATGTGACAAGTGAATGAAAACATGGAAACAATAATAAACAGAGAGTGCACGAATTGTGTGAATATTTTTTATTATTATTTCGTGACCAAGCCCATGTGGTGCAGATGTCGGATGCATCCAATGGCAACCAGAATCACAGCAACGTGAAAAACCACATATGTTACGTGAAAGAGTTACACTAGTGAGTAGTGATGAGCGAGCACGTTCGTTACTCGAGATTTATGAGCATGCTCGGGTGTTTTCCGAGCATCTTCAGTGTACTTGAATATCATGTTTGAGTCACTGTGTGTGCATGATTTGCGACTGTTTGACAGCTTTAACACATGTGAGGAATGCCTGTTTGTTAGGCTTTCCTCACATGTATTAAAGCTGTCAGTCGCAAATCATGCACACACAATAACTCAAACATAACACCTCAGCACGCTGAAGATACTGGGCGAGCACCCGAGCATGCTCGCCGAAAGGGTTAACAAACCACGCTCGCCCATCACTACAAGTGAGACCAATCACAGGTAAAATAAATATAATAAATAACAATAGTATGAAGAGATAGTTAATGTCACAATACAAATGTATGTGTGCCCTTCACATACGAGTGAGCATAGACATGTGTTATATAGTAACATAGCTACTGACATCAGTATAATGGAAAATGTACAATAAAAAAATCAGAAAATTATAAGCCACAATGGGCAAGAGGAATCGAAAAAATAAAATAAAAAATATACAAGTGATAGGAATACTGACGTGTCAGTGTGACACAGGAAGTGCATCTTAAAGTGCCCTTTTTTTTGCATCCAAAATCACAGATTTAAAGCAACAATAAACAAAGAGTAAAAGCCGATGAATAACAATAGTGAGTAAAATGTTTTATAAAAAATGCTTATAGCGGATGGAATCAATTAGTGGCACACCGCACAGGAAATAGACAGGTCCGAAAAAGAGAGAGCAGCAGGGCGGGATGCTGCTGAAAGGTGAGTACATATCCATAAAAAGGGAGACGCGTGGAGCGCTGGCCCGCAAGGACGATCAGGCACCCGGTCCCCGAGGGGGGCAGAAAAAGGGAGGGAGGGAAGGGAGAAGAAGATCCTCCAAGTGAGTGGTGGTCCAGCATCTGTCTCACAGTAGAGTGTACAAAAATACTGGATACCCTGCATGTAAATAAAAAAGTGAGAAGTTATAAACAGCATAAAACATAAGTAAAACCTAAACACAATAGCACATTACAAGAAAGGGACAAAACTGAGGACCTCGTTGAGGCCTTTGGGGCATATGCAATCAATTTTCATAATCCACCAACGGTCTTTCTCCAATCCCCCCCCCCTAGTCAATTAATATCCGGTCAATACCCCGAATTTGGAGGAGGCTAGCATCACACCCATGTTTTAACTTGAAATGCCTTGGGATAGGCTTCAATACAGTATCGGCAAGAGATTCTGATGCATTCTTAATATCTTGCACGTGCTCCCTCACACGCACTCTCAGTTGGCGAAAAGTAAGACCCACATAGATGAGGCCACATGGACACAAGGCGTGGTTGATTACGCCTTCTGTATTGCAAGATGTATGCTGTGTGATTTGAAACTCCTTATGACCATCACTTGATGGGAAGGATGTACACCGCACCAGATTTACACAGGCCGCACAGTTCTTGCATGGATAGAAGCCCCATCTGGGGCCTTTTGAGCTGAAGGCTTTCTCTGGTCCCGGATCTTTATGGTAACTATGTACCAGCAAGTCCCTCAGGTTCATCGCCCTTCTATAGGTGGTGGAAGGGACTGGTGTAGTACATTTGGAAAGGACTAGGTCTTGCTTCAAAATGAGCCAATATTTCCCCAATGCATTTCTAACATCTATCACAGTAATTGAAAAGCCAGAGATGGTAATAAATCCTCTCTACCTTCTCTATAGGGAGTCCGACTGTGACTGCCGGTAGGCTCGGGGCTGAGGTAACTGCACAATCTGGTGCAGGTGTTATACAATGTAGTGTTGTTTTAGAACAGACCTGCACAACAAACAGCTCATGTACCGCATGCAGCCCACCAAAGTTTTGCTGCAGCCCATGGAGCCGTCCAGGATATGGAGCTCCCATCTTCTTATATTCAAATGTTTCAGACGCAAACATATTTGAACACTGTCATCGGGACTAGGGTAAAACAGCGCTCGTCAGTCCCAGCCTCGACATGCTGCTGCTCGGCACGCTGCTGACGTCATCACACTATTGTCGGCACCCAAACACCTCAGAGGAGAAGAGATGGCACAGCCAATAGTAAGTCAAGGAGCCAAAGATTAAATTAATTATATCATTGTGGATGAGGAAGGAAGGGGCTAATGTTACAGTGAGGGCACATAATGAGGGTGACAATTGTCAAAGGGGGCACAATTGTGGTGGGGGGTCCTTCATTCAATCGGGCAATGTACAGGGGAATATTTTGGAGAGGGACAGTATGTGGGCATACAGTGGGTACAGAAAGTATTCAGACCCCTTTAAATTTTTCACTCTTTGTTTCATTGCAGCCATTTGGTAAATTCTAAAAAATTCATTTTTTTCTCATTAGAGTACACTCTGCATCCCATCTTGACTGAAAAAAAACAGAAATGTAGAAATTTTTGCAAATTTATTAAAAAAAAACCTTGAAATATCACATGGTCATAAGAATTCAGACCCTTGGCTCAGTATTGAGTAGAAGCACCCTTTCTATTTCAAGTGTTTATTTCTGTTAATGTTGATGACTATGGCTTACAGCCAATGAAAACACAAAAGTCATTGTCTCAGTAAATTAGAATAATTAACAAAAAACACCTCCAAAGGCTTCCTAAGCATTTAAAAAGTCCCTTAGTCTGTTTCAGTAGGCTCCACAATCATGGGGAAGACTTCTGACTTGACAGATGTCCAGAAGGCAGTCATTGACACACCCCACAAGGTCCCAGAGTTCCAATTTTCATTTGGAAATCAAGGTCCCAGAGTCTGGAGGAAGAGTGGAGAGGCCACAATCCAAGCTGCTTGAGGTCTAGTGTGAAGTTTCCACAATCAGTGATGGTTTGGGGAGTCATGTCATCTGCTGGTGTAGGTCCATTGTGTTTTTTCCAGGCCAAAGTCAGCGCAGCCGTCTACCAGGAAATTTTAGAGCACTTCATGCTTCCCTCTGCTAACAAGCTTTTTGGAGATGGAAATTTCATTCTCCAGCAGGACTTGGCCCCTGTCCACACTGCCAAAAGTACCAATACCTGGTTTACACAACAGTATCACTGTGCTTGATTGGCCAGTAAACTCGCCTGACCTTAACCCCATAGAGAATCTATTGGGTATTGTCTAGAGGAAGATGAGAGACACCAGACCCAACAATGCAGACGAGCTGAAGGCTGCTATCAAAGCAACCTGGGCTTTCATAACACCTCAGCAGTGCCACAGGCTGATCGCCTCCATGCCACATTGCCGCATTGATGCAGTAATTGATGCACGAGGAGCCCGACCAAGTATTGAGGGCATTTACTGAACATACATTTCAGTAGGCCAACATTTCAGATTTTAAAAACATTTTTCAAGCTGTTGTTATAAAGTATTCTAATTTACTGAGATAATGACGCTTGTGTTTTCATTGGCTGTTAGCCATAATCATCTACATTAACAGAAATAAACACTTGAAATAGATCACTCTGCTTGTAATGACTCTATATAATATGTGAGTTTCACTTTTTGTATTGAATAACTGAAATAAATAAACTTTTTGATAATATTCTAATTTAGTGAGATGCATGTGTATGTAGCCTCTATTTCTTTAGTGTGGTAAGTACCATTTTGAGGGTATGTACCATTATTATTCATTGTAGCAAAATGGGAAACAGAAAATCCACTACTGTTGTTGCAGATTCATGGTTTTGCATAGCATTTGCTCTCCTGCACTGATTATGGGGGCAGAAACCTCAGGGTGAAGATCTTTTATCTTGCACCATTTATACTCAAAAAACACATTTCCAACAAATGCATATAAAATTCCCCTCCTTGCTATTTTTTTTTCTTAAAGATTACAAATAGTTTATTAAATAGTAATATGTTGCAATAATCTCATTTATTTTAATGCAGTTATAGTACTTCACATATAACATTTATTTATATTCTCTCATATACAATAAATATCCATACGCTTCAATCATCTGTTTAAGAAAAACAAAATGGAACAAATATTAACCCTTCCATATTATTCCATCATCCCTCCTCCCTTGAATCAAAACAAACCCCACCTGCACCCCCAAACTGAAGGGGAGGATACAAGGAAAACCCTTCACCCCATAACTAGCATTGCTCTACACCTGTCCATTCTTCCCAGATATGCTCATAAACAGTTGTCTGATTTTTATTATCGTAGACCACTTTCTCTTTTTTCGCTTATCAATTAATTTAATTCAGGTTGTTCTTTTACCTTCCATTTCCTCATAACTGCAAACAGAGTTTGAGACAAAATACGTATTAATAAGATCTTATTACTACTTCTTTTAAGACTCAAATATCTACATCTAATAAAGAATTTTTAGGGTCATTTTATAAATGCACTTAAACATTATTTAATACACTATTGAATTACCATACAATATCTTACTATTTGTTTTCTTAAATTCTGTGTCAGTGGCTAATCTAAGGGTTTTTGAGATGTAAATAGAGAGATATTCTCCCTTACAATTGATTATGGAAGATTCATTTATTTAAGGCAGGTTAGTTGGAGGGTGGGTGGATGTCTGGTTGAGGAGTTCTCTAAGAACTCGTTCACACTGCTGTATGACATAGTAGAGTGCTCTCTGATGTTTTATCAGACAGCACTCAGCCCAATATTATACTATGGGGCAGTGCAGATCTGAAATGTTTTTGCTCATGACGATTCGGCATGGGAAAACAATTGCAGCACGCTGAGAGTGGCTCGGCAAATCGGATCACATGCACCCATACAAGTCTATGGGTGCGTGTAAAACCTTGGCCCAGACTTGGATTTCATCCCAGTGCAGTTTGATTTATGCAGACACAGACGATGGAAAAGTTGGAGAAACGAAGTTCTCCATCTTCTCCGCACCTGTAATATGATTGTCTCAAACAAGAGAAACGGATCCCAGTAAACTGACACTCGGCTCAAACTCTGGTCAGAGCTTGAGCCTAGTGTCATTAGCATAAATGATCCAATTCTCTCACATGAGAGAATCAACACTTGTGTGACCCGGCCTAACGTGTAGTTGGGGAGCTAAGAGTGGGAGATGGTTTGAAGGGGTGAAGTGGAAGGTGGAGTGGGGGAGGTATCAGAAGAGGAGGGATATTTTAACTTAATTATTATTTTAATATGGTGAAAGTTATCTAATTTAATGTTAGAAGGGTTTAAGATAAGTTGAAATGGTATTTCTTTGCTTGGATGAGAAGAGATCTGATGTCTCTGATATGTCTTCAAAAGACACATTCAGATAGTGATTCAAGAAAGTAGCTAAAAGTGGGTTGTCAAGTACATGTATATCATGCTGTACATAATATCTACTCACGAGGGTCTTTATCCTTGTTCAAAGGGGTGTAAATATAAGTATGTATTACACAGGGTAGAAGTAAGATATATATATATATAAATATATATATATATATATATATAAACTGTTGAAATGTAAAATTAACAACATAAGGTTAGAAATTGCAAACACCTGTATTCCTCTCCCATATAAATCTGAGCTTCACTATGAAGAAAGTGAAAACTTGCAATATCCGATTTTGATTGTAGGAGATTTTAATACTGTAATTGACTTTACCTGTAATAGAAAATCATGTAGACGTGCGTCAAAGTCTAGTGATACAACATCTTTTCCAATCCTCTGGAAGAATTTTTTGGGGAAGAGGCTTATTAATCCCAAGGATTATCAGGATTCATGTTACTCTAAGACTTAGCAATCCTGATTCCCTATTGATATGGTTTTTGGCAATGGAGAAATTTTGTATAAACTCCTTTAAGGGGGTTGATACTCACTCAGCAGCTTTTACGGGGATCTCCCTGGGCAACCCAGGCTTGCACCGACTTTGGAAGGGAGTGGATGAACCTGTCCATGATGACCTTTTCCACCATCTGTACTGGGGAGGAAGATTGAGGTTACAACCACTTTGAACCAAGTGTAGGAGGTCGAACATTTGGGACCTGGGAGGTTTGTCACTGCAATAGGCCCAGTGGTGCACCCGTTGCACCCTAACAGT
Organism: Phyllobates terribilis; assembly: GCF_046119375.1. Classification (NCBI taxonomy): domain Eukaryota; kingdom Metazoa; phylum Chordata; class Amphibia; order Anura; family Dendrobatidae; genus Phyllobates; species Phyllobates terribilis. The sequence continues at coordinate 3,056,424 of NW_027362845.1, read as the reverse complement.
CAGAGTCACTCCCAAGCGCGCCAAAATTTCTGTTTTTAATTTGGCGCACTCCTTTGCGTCCTGCAGGGCCAAACAAGTCATAATGGGCTTTCTGAGGCTGGCCCATTAAATATGGCACCAGCACCTCCGCCCACTGCTCTGGAGGCAATCTCTCCCGCTCCGCCACCCTCCCAAAGAACGTTAGGACCTCGACGTCATCACCCGGAGTAATCTTTTGCAATGCTCTTCTTACCGTCTTCCTGACGTGTGAATCATTACCTGGAGTTGAGGGAGGGACGGCCTCTCTGCTGCGAACTTTCCCCGCTAGAAGTTCCATCTGCCGTTGTTGCTGCTGAATCTGCTGCATCAGAAGTTTATTAGTCTCTTGCTGCATCTGTTGCTGCTCCCGGTGCTGCTGTTGCAGGCTCTGCTGGCTCTGCAAGTGCTGCCGGTGCTGCTGTTGTTGGCTTTGCAGCAGGTGTTTGAGTGGCTCTTTCATGGTGCCGGACATCTCTGGCTGGCTGGCGGCCTTTACCCAGGACATCCATCGATCTCTGTGGCAGGTACACGTTTTCCTGGAATCTTGCCCACATTCTCCACTAATTGTAACTGGGTTGGTACTCACTCAGCCACTTTTAAGATAGTCACAGGAGTCAGTTTCTTTAAAAATGTCCAAGGTGGGTTTATTCGGACTTCATAAACTGCACTCTCCAGGTAAATTAAACATTTTCTCGGTAATTATTTTGATTCTAGGCTACATATATACCGGGACACGAGGATATGTACTTTAAATGCCCCTGATGAAGCCACCGTGTGTGGCGACACGCACTGGGCACTGAGGTCCCATTTGCACCTTCCCATTTACAGGCTGATTTGATTGAGTATTTGCTTTCTATGATCATATTGTTTAATTGGCTCTACTATTATTTTTTGCTGGGGCAGCACGGCTGGCCACAATTGAGTGTATGTGATGGAGTGGTTATGGAGTAGTCATCTCCAGTGTGAGGTGAAAGGGTCTATTGGCAATCGCCAGTTTACAATTATACTGTTCTATAGACCTATTACCCTGTATACAGGGACACCATATTGATTTTCACACAGATACCTGTTGTTGCACTTTATATACATATTGTTTTTTGTGTATTCTCTATTTATATAGAATACTTTGGGCTTGTGCAATATTGACCATCATAGATATTCTATACAGCCTGTTAGAGTTCATCTATTTGACTGCACTTTATTGTATTTTCTGTCATTATAATATGGGAAGGTCTCTAAAGTAGTGGGTTCCTCAAGCAGTGGATTCCTCCACTATTTTTAATGGTGTTTTAAAATAATTTTTTTTGTGCGTATTCTTATATATGTGTCAGGAGATACTGTAATAAATTGATGTAATTTATATTCAAATATTCCGTGATTATTTCTTCAGGTGATCACCGCTTAGGTGCATGTCTTCTTTTCTTTTTGAAATTCGTATGATGTTGTGGCAGGTAGATCCCAGTTATTAGATGGTGCCCTCCTAAAGTAGTAGGTGCATGGGGTTATGTCCCAGCTTTTTGTCCTTTTTATGGGCACAAGACATGGATTTCCTAATCCAAGCTGCTCTTTGCCCTACTTATTGACCATATATAAGGCTATGTGCCCACGATGCAGAAATGCTCAGGATTTTTTCCTGAGCGTTTCTGCATCTCCCTGGCAGAAAAAAACGCATGCGGATTGTACATGTGGATTGTACATGCGGATTGTACATGCGGATTGTACATGCGGATTGTACATGCGTTTTCCTGCCAGGGACATGCGGAAATGGAGCTTTATTCACTGACATTTCCGCATGCGGATTGACAAGCGCTTTCCAAGCGATTAGCATCACTTGGAAAGTGCTTGTGACAACTAGGTCACACTATATAAATTCATGCAAACTGCATGGATTTATATAGTGTGACCCGAGAGAGTGGTAAAAATAAAAAAATAAATGTATACTTACCCTCCGATGGCCCCCGGTGTCCTGCTTTACACTCCGTTCTCCCTTGCCGGCAACAGTGAATTGAAAGACCTGCCGACGTCAGCATCGCGTGACCCGTCACATGACTCTGACGTCAGCGCAGGTCCTTCAATTCATTGCAAAGTGCCGGGAAGCAAGTAGGAGCGCAGCGCGGGCCGACAGAAGGTAAGTAGACAGTTATTTTTTATTTTATTCTTTTTTTACAGATTTTTTAATGGTACCTGGGTGTGGAGGAGACTCTCCTCTCATCTACACCCGGGTACCATCTGCACATTGGAACGCGTGGATTACGCATCTACATATACAGTGATGCGTAATCCATGTGATCTAAAGCAAGTCAATGGCGGCGAAGACGCAGCACTTCTGCAAAATAATTGGTAGCGCTGCGTTTTTTTCCGCAGCGGAAATTTTCGCAGCATGTGCACAGCACATGCGGATTATCATTGGGGAACATTGCTGCCCTTCTACCATGCGTTTTTAATGCGTTTCAGCAGCTATAAAAACGCTGCGGAAACGCATTAAAAACGCATTGTGGGCACACAGCCTAAGGTTGTAAAGGAATAAGGGGTTCTCAGTTTTGGACTCAGGAGGAAATATTAGCGATGTACACAGGTGATTTGTTATTATTTTAATAAATGTAAAGGAAGATCTAAGGACAGATATTACATTGGTGAATGGATTTGGTATTTTTTCTGGATTGAAGATTAATTGGAATAAGTCAGATATCATTATTGGACAAGAATTTCCAAATTACAGATGGTGATATACTTATTATCCAAGAGGGCAACAGTTTGAAATATTTGGCATTAAATATATCACATAAGATGGTGGACTATATAGAAGTGAATGTCATACCGGTGTTGAGTCGTTTTAGCAGAATGGCAAAAATATGGAGGAACAAGGAAGAATCAATCTGATTAAAATGTATTTGTTTTTTTATGTATATTTAATAAATTCCCCTCTTTGCAACTTAGTGACTGAGTATAGGAAAAAATGTATATTAAAGCAACCTTATACCCTGAGACTGAAAAGTTACTACACTTTGTAAATATACAGTCATCCTTCCTGACGCCCTTCTTTTGCCTCCCGCTACCTCCATTGCTTAGATCTGTGTTCTGTTCCTACTACCTCCAAGATGGCCACCAGTTTGGTAAGTCTAAACCACATCTTCCCTGTCTTTTCTGTGCTGTGGGATGGGAAAGGAAAGGCAGGAGAGGTGAGGTTTAGATTTACCAGTGTACTCCATGCTGCTATGACCGTCATCTTGGAAGCAGGAGGAAAGGAACGCCTATCCCAGCAGAGGAGGCATCGGGGAGCTAATGGAGGGCTTCAGGTAGAGTGCCTATACATGCGAAACGTATACCCACTTCTCAGTCCCAGGGGAAGGGGCCCTTTAACACTGTTGCAGGACAATATTAGCGTTGAGCTGTAATTGTTTTCTAAGGCAGTACACTTAATATAGGACAATCACTGTGCTACCAGTATTATTCCGCACATAAATGATACTGATTCTCCATTTTGTAATAACATAATTAACCCTTTGTGCTAAACTGAATAGTAAATTATAGTCTGTTTTTCAATTAACAGCATAAAGCAATATGTTTACAAAGATGAATACTCCAATGCTGACCAAAACTGAATTCTCTGCTAAGGTTACAAAATAACCAACACTTTATACATGGACAGTAAATTCTTTTTCTAATTTCTCGTCTTATTTCTGTTTGCCATTTTAGGAGACAGTGGTGTGCGGCCATCTCTCCCCGGCAGCACAATCTCTGACAACATCAAGAGACTAGATTTTCATCAAGTGCTTGGCCGGGGGAGTTTTGGAAAGGTAAGAACCTATAACATTACGAGCCCAGATTGTATATTGTTTGCTATACAATATAAGATCATGAATGAAGTAGAGAATAACACTGTTAATAACCATCTTAGATCCCCAAATTCAGGTGTTTCTGACAAAGGCAGATGCAGGGCGGTTTCCAAATGTGTTGCTACCTATATATGTGTAATAGTGTTTTCTGATAGTCTACAGTGGGTTAAAGTATTTTTCTGGTGCCTCTAACTTCTGCACTAGGAAGTTGCAGGTGCTGCTGTTTTCCCCACATGCCTGCACCTTGGAATCTTGGATGGCCAGCAGATAACAACATCTATTTTTCAATACAGGTGCACGATCCTGTTGGCTGTGCAAGTGTGGGCCAGACACCTGTATAGACAACATCATGCAGAAGTGACAGCTGCCGTAGAAACTCTACATGCAAATATGTGACCAGAGCACTTTCATCCACCTTTATCCATGCTAGCTGTGTCACCCACATAGAATGTGGAAGAATGTGCTCTGGTCAGATGAGACCAATAATTTAAATTTTTTGCTAAATGAAAAACACTAAGTGTGGAGGAAAACTAACACTGCAGATCACCCTGAAAACACCATCCCCACCGTCAAACATGGTGGTGGAATCATCATGCTGTGGGGATGCTTTTCTTTAACAGGGACGCTCGTCAGAGTTGATTAGAAGATGGATGGAGCTAAATACAAGACAATCTTGTAGGAAAAACCTGTTAGAGGCTGGAAAAACTTGAAACAGAGATGAAGGTTCACCTTCCCGCAGGACAACGACTCTAAACATACTTCCAGAGCTACAATAAGATGGTTTAAATAAAAACATACTCGTGTGTTTATATAGCCCAGTTAAAGTCCAGACATAAATCTCATTGAGAATTTGTGGCAAGGCTTAAAAATTGTTGTTCACAAACGCTCTCTATCCAATCTCACAGCTAGTTTGCAAAGAAGAGTGGGCAAAAATTTCAACCTATAGTGCAAAGCTGGTAGAAAAATACCTTGCAGCAGTAATTGCAGCAAAAGGTGGTCCTACAAAGTGTTGACTCAGAGGGGCTGAATACAAATGCACGTCACAATTTTCAGATTTACATTTTTAAAATATTCAGAAAAACATGTATCATTTCCTTTACACTTCACAAATACTTGTACTCTGTGTTGGTATATCACATAAAATTCCAATAAAATACATTTAAGTTTTTGCATGTAACTTGAAAAAATGTGGAAAAGTTCACAGGATGTGAATACTTTTTCAAGGCACTACATTGTACATCTGCATGTACGTAGCTACATAAGTATGAGTAAATATATGTGTGTGTACTGAGAATGACATTTATTAAAGATATTGTCCACAGTTAAAAAGTAATAATTCAAAAAATTCCGTGTCAGCAGTGGTGACGTCTCATACATTCTCCTGATTGCTAACCAATGACTCGTCTCAATGGTTTTGTCCAATAAATAGAGACATCCTCAATGAGACCAGTGATTGTCTGCAGCAAGGTAAACAAGTGCAGGTTTGGACTACTGTGCCAGGCTCTGGAATAGCAAAGGATTTATCAGGGTAGTATCGTTTTATTTTTTTAATCATACTACTCCCTGAAGTTAGGACAAAAATCGAATTGAGGACAAGCCTCCTAATACTATTACAGACAACTCTCTGATTTTTTAGGACATTCCTGGGAAAAGGAGAGAGCTCCTTGATTACCAGAGAAGCCAGCAAATATCCCAAAGCATACTCTTCACAATATATTCACCTCTCGTGTTTTCTGCAATTCTTATAAGGCTGGGTGCCCACGTAGCGTTTTTCAAGCGTTTATGATGCGGAATTTCCGCAGCGGAAACGCTTGTGAAACACTAGGTAATCCGCACCCCATGGTCCCCAAGGGGATTCCGCATGTTCTATGCACATGCTGCGGATTTTTCCGCAGCGTTTATGCTGCGTACAAAAATCCGCAGCATGTCATTTAATTTTGCGGAAGCGCAGCGGAAGCCCCGCTATTGACTTGCATTGAGACGCATAGAATGCGCGTCTGTACATTTCTACAAGTGAATTCTATGCGTCTCTATGTACGGATGGTACCCAGTTCAGGAGGAGAGAAGACTCTCATCCAGACCTGGGTACCATTGTTCCTGTAAAAAAAAGAATAAAATAATAAATAAAGTTAATACTCACCTTTCCGAAGGCTTCTCTGCATGTCGGCATCGCTGAAGGACCTTCGGTGACGTCACAGTCATGTGACCGCAGGCCCTTCACCGCTCTGTCTCACGATATGCCGGCAGCCGGGAACTAGACAGGAAGGAGCGCTGCAGCCACGCCGGGGCATCGGGGGTGAGTATAGCTTTATTTTATTTTATTTTTACGTTTCACACTGTATAAATCCATGCTGTTTGCATGGATTTATACAGTGTGACCTAGTTGTCAAGCACTTTCCAAGTGATGCTATCGCCTGGAAAGCGCTTGTCAATCTGCATGCGGAAACGCATGTGAATCCGCATGTGGATCCGCATGTATTCTGCAGGAAAAAAGCATGCACAATCTGCATGTACAATCTGCATGCGTTTTTTCTGCCAGGGAGATGCAGAAATGCTGCAGAAATTTTCTGCTTCATTTCTGCATCGTGGGCACATAGCCTAACTCCTGGCATCACTGCAACATAAAACCTGACACCAGAGGTGCTGTGGAGTGAAAAGGAGTTTAGGATCAGGACAAAGTGTCTGCAAATGTAGTCTCAGGTCTGTGCTGCAGATTAAGGTGCATTCACACTGCGCAGTTATCGGAAACCAGTGGAAACAGGCTGACGTTCGCCCGACAAACAAGCAAAGTGGTCTTTCATAGGGTAAAATGATCTTTTGTTTTGCTTAAATCTTTATCGATCTTGAAATAACCTATACAAAAAACTATGAGCAATAGCCAAGGTAGCATAAAAGGTATATATTTTATTAGTACAATTTAGACACATGATAAAATCTGATGAAAAAAGAGAAAATCAGATAAGGCTAAAAACACAGGCAAACCCCATGGTGCATAACAAAAGAATATGCAGCAATATTAAGTAATGTATACATAATAGGCTATTAGAAAAAGGTATGTTGGGTGGAAATAATTCCTACACACATATAAAGTGTAATAGACGCCAAATGTGATAAAGTATATATGCTGCACAAAATAACCCTAGTATAGATAGGCATACATTTGCAGCATGGTCTTTGATGCCAGCATCTATGTACAGCTGAGCTCTGCACCCCAACACAGTCTGTTTATATTGATTCTCATCTCAGCTTTTCATGGCTGACACAGGAATAATGCCGACCAGCTCTGGAGTTGTAGTTATTCCTGTCTCAATCATGCATGGCTAAGACTGAAGTAATCCTTTAACCTCCTAGCTTTAATGGGTAATTCTAGTGGGGTTATTTCCTAGTGCCCATGTTTATAGCTATTAGATCTCCTGTATGTAAGCTAGTAAGAAACTGTAGAAATATAAAATAATTATTAAAGAAATAGCAATGGTGTCACTTTCCTGCTCCCCTCCACACTTATTTCAATGAGTTGTTCGGCCTTAGGGTACAAGTCTGCAGTAACTATGTGACTACAGACTTGTGAGTCCTCACAGTGTGCAGTGTGTGTGCTGTTGAGGTTCTCCAGTGCCGGTGCCAGGAATGGGCAGGAGCATAACTGCAGGTATGCAATTTGCATACATGTGGTCATGTGCCGACGAGACATGTGCAGCTGTCCATGTCGCCCTGGCACTTTACAGAAAAATTGTGTGCCAGTTCAAATGTGCTGTTGCGTGTAGGGTGCGTTACACTCACTTGTAGGCCACAGGCCCCAGCTGTCTCCAGGTCTTCAACTTAAGGAGCTGCCGCACATAGATTAGGGAACACTCAGTTCGTTTCAACACACAGAAGTTTACTCGACAGTTCAATTGCATCAGATTGTAATACACAGTATCGGGCACAACATTCTCCATTTCTTATTTCCATAGTACAGAACATTTTCAGCATTTATTTACGTTCTAACTGGACTATCCCTACGTTCACTGATCCTGTCAGCCCCAGGATTTCCCAGTTGAGTTCCACAATACACCCGAGATCTGTTACATTTCCCATACACAATTGCACGTCCATCTTCCTCTGTATGTAAAGGGGTGAGGTGCTTGCCATAGCACCTGAATCGAGCCCTGATCTCCGGACATTGCAGGAATGTCTGCAGTGAATTTTTGTAAGGCCTCATATCACCCAGAACAATATGTACTCACTCTTGATATCAGCCCCAACTGCCCTTGAATTTGATCTTATATCACTCACGAACGCTCTACAAACAGGAAGCAGTCTCCTTTAACTGGCACTTTTCCCTCCCACTATGAGCTAGTCCTAAACATGAACACTTTCTTACACTATTCTCATCCTACCTATGTCAACTCCTAAGTCCTAAACTATGTCTTATCTTGCGCAATCCTATGCTGTACACTATACATTATACATATGACCATATCACACTCTATATTACAATTCACATAATATGACATACTGTAACTATGTAATTACACCATATATACTGAAAACTGCACTACAATACAACACGATTGGTGTCTTCAAGGGTATGAATGCGACGGTCCAGTCAACACCCCCTTACACAGGCTCGCTCAATACAAGGGAATTGAGTGAGGCCGGATAAATGACCATCTGCTCCCATCACTGGAGAATCCTCATGAGTCTACACTCACATAAAGTGTCTGCAGACTTGTACCCCAAGGCCAGACAACACCTTTAATGAAGATCATCAACTAATGACCATTTTTTTCTAGGTGGTGCTGGCGGAAGATAGATATACCCGCCAGCAATTTGCTGTAAAAGTCATCACAAAGAGGAACCTGCTAGCTGAAGGAGAGGAGCGCGCGTTGGTGGAGCGGCGTGTGTTACAACTTGCATCTGGCAGCCCCTTCCTTCTTCATGGCACATTCGCCTTTCAGACCAAGGTAAAATTGTGACCTGTTCATTAATATTGGATAAAGAATAAAGTGCACTCATCTATATGCACAGGATATGTCCACGTTTATATCTGGTGTTTGTTAAGATTTCAGCATTGGAAACATTTTCATGTCCTGCTCCTTGTATGTGTAGCTGTCACCTACTGTGGGAACACTGGACAAACCCTGGGAACCAGGCAATGTGCCTAGAAATATGATGCTGACGGTTAACTTTTGGGGTTTCTCTATTGAAGTCTATGGAAAGTCTTGGAGTGGTTCAACTGGCTCCCAATATCTGAAGTCATTTGTCCACCCCTATGGATGTCATTCTTAATGAGTACTTCATAATGGTGAGAAATGCAGAAGGCAACATTACAGTGAAAAGTAATGCTGTACATTTAGCACATCACATTCTACATATGTAGATATATCTTCTATATGTATATACTTAGAATAACTAATAAACACATAGTAAAAGAAGAAAGTATCATTACTGCTATTATTATGTAACTATATCTCCACGAGTAAGTGGAACAGAGATTAATCACAGAAGAAATCACAGAAGAAATCACTGATTATTGAGTGTTAGTAAATGTATGACTGCTACCAGGGCCGGCCTTAGGGTATATGGCGCCCTGTGCGAAATCCCTCTTGGCGCCCCCCCCCAAAGAAAAAAAATTAAACTCATGTAGGTGAAAACAACAAGTGCATTTTTTATTAATCAAATGATCAAGTAATAACAAGCAACAAAAGTTGAACAGACGGTCATTATAAAGTATAAAGTGTTTTGAACAGGTACAATTTTTATTTCTGAAACAATCAATTTCAACCATAAAATACACATTCAAAGTGCATTGCAAAGAGTCCCAAATGAATGTGCTTAGAAAATAACTTTTCGGGCTTTTGTTCTTGCAAACTCATCGATAGTGGTGGTCATGTCCAGACTCTGAAGAATGTCATTTTCAATGGACAGGACTGCTAAAGCTGTTAGTCTGTCATCTGACATTGACGACCTCAAGTAAGTTTTTATCAGTTTTAATTTGGAAAAGCTACGTTCTCCTGAAGCCACCGTGACAGGAATTGTCAGCAAAATACGAAGTGCTACCCACAGATTGGGGAAAGTGTCAGTCAGACTATTTTTGTTTATGAAGTTTAGCACATCAAGAGGATTTATGGTATCACTAGGTAAAAGACTTTGAATGTGGTAGAATTCCTGGGCCAACTCTTCTCCGTTTACGTCAGATTCAGTTCCACTAACCAATGCAGCTTGTAGATTTAGGCAACTTCTTGTCAGGTCTTCTCTAGAAAAACTATTATTTTTTATGTTGTATAAGAATCCCCATACTCCGTTATGGTTTTCTAATTGTTTGAAGCGCTCCTCCAATGATGCTGACGCTGTGTCTACTAAAACGAAAAAAAAATCTACCTTGAATTTAGATTGCGGGTCTGTTATTGCTTCGTCCCGTCCTTCATAACTAAAACTAGCTTTCTTCACTCTGATGCGCTTTTCTGGCCTAAACACTGGCTCCAAATTCAAATTCTCAGCAATCTCCTTTGCACTCTGCAGTGCCATGTCAAATCCTTTTTCACGAAAGTTTCTAATAAATTCTAGACACTTGTGAATTAGTTCTGTCACTGTACTGAGATCAGAAGTTTGTCTTTGCATGGCTTTACTTACGATATTTATTTGAAACAATATGTCATACCAAATGATAAACGACATGATAAACTTAAAGTCCGTAATCTTCTGAGCAAGAGTCTTGGCTTCAAAAGATACATTTGGCTCAACTCTCTCTTCCTCAGATAGTGCAATTAGTGCCTCATGTATGTCTCCTAAATGATAACGAAAGGGTTTAAGGCAGTCTATTCTGCATTCCCATCTTGTAGTAGACATGGGTTTCAAAGTCAGACCTGAAATATGGTCAGTCAAGATTTTCCACCTTTTAACAGAGCCAGAAAAAAGAACATAAATACACTGGATTAAACCAAAAAGGTCCTTTGAGTCTTTACTAGATCTTGCTGCATCTCCAACCACAAGATTAAGACAATGGCATCCACATGGTACAAAGACAGCACGAGAATTTTTCTCTAAAATTTGAACTTGAACACCGTTGTGTTTTCCTGCCATATTGGCACCATTATCGTAGCCTTGACCACGACAATTAGTAATATCTAAATTTTTCTCACTCAGAAAGTCAAGAAGGGCATCGGTCAATCCCTTTCCTGTTGTGTCTACAACATTTTTGTATCCAATAAAATGTTCCTTAATTGTGTATATGCCACATACTTCATCCAAAAAGCGAATGGTAAATGACATTTGCTCCTTGTGGCTTAAATCAGGGGTGCAGTCTAGTATTATAGAGTAATATTTAGCCTGGTTGCAGCGCGTTACAATGTGGTTAATGACTTGGCTTGCCATCAGAGCAATAATTTCATTTTGAATAGTTTTACCACAATAGTGGTCTGATATTTCTTTGGAGACAACACGATGCAGGTGTTCTGACATCACTCTATCAAACTTTCCAAGTACCTGCACAAACCCCAAAAAGTTTCCATTATTGGGGGTAAAAAGACGATCAGAACTTCCTCTGAATGCCAAATTGCGTTCTGCAAGAAATTGAATAATACATACAAGCCTTTCCAACACTCCTCTCCAGTGTTGTCTTTCTCTATTCATAAGAGTTTGCATGTTGGAATCTATTGTTGTATTCGTCTTGAGCCGAACCTGAGTCTCCAACCATTTACGTTCTGCTAAAAAATGATTTGGTGAGGACTCGTGTGATTTTAATATAGATGATATATGTTGCCAGTCTTGAGATCCATCTAAAGCAAGAGATGACCTTGGTTTTCTATCAAATAATTTACAACAAAAGCAGAATACTTTGTTTGCAGATTTTGAGTAAACCAACCACTGTCTCTTGCAGTGTTGTCCATTAACCAAAACTCTCTTATAGAATTTAGCAGAAAAGTGACGGTCATTTGAATCTTTTTTAAACTCCATATCTGTTATATGAACAGGCCCAGTTTCCACAACATGATCTATAACTTTGGTAGTCAATGAAGGCCATAGAGCGGGATCAGTGTCAATCAGTATTAGATCTTGATTGCTTGGAAATTCTGGGATATCAGTTTCCTGGTGACCAGTGCCTGTGTCAGCTGCAGAATGTTCCTCTGGATTTTCAACATTTTCAGTTAAATTTTCTAAAAATTGAGGATCCTCTGCTATCTCTGATTCATCGTTTAGAGAGCCATCAGGGTTTGAAAATTGTCCTGACGTGGAAGGTTCATCCAAATCGATTTCTATTGGACCTTCTCTATGTGTCGCTACACTTTCATATTGTTCTGCAGCTGTCTCTTTAGAAGAGCATTGGTCGCTGGATTTCTGAAAAAGCTTTTTGAAAGACTCTGCACATTTTTTGTCTTCAACTTCTTTAAGTGCTTTTCGTTTTCGATTTTGTGCTCCTGATAGTTTTTTGGGGCCCATAATTAAACTGAAAAATGTATATAATAATAACACTATTATTATTGAAACTTAAATATTCTAAATATTCTTCATCTTTTTATTATAATGCAGCAACAAAGAACAGATAGTCAGGGAACTGATCTTCTACCAACAAAGGCTGTCCATTTATGATGGGAGTCGTAGTTTTGCAATGGCTGACTCACAGGGTGGCAATGGGGACATTGGGGGGATGTCTGTCTGTCTGCACCTTATTGTTAACGTCTTTATTCAAGTTTGTTCATCATATCAGGCTCAGCAGCACAGCACTCACCAGTCACCACCACTTTGTAGCTGAGCTGCCTGCAGCATCCCCGGCGCGGCACTGTGTCTGAGCTGTGTGACGTCACAGTGCCGTGCCCGCGCCAATGGAAGGAGACGAGAGATGCTGCAGGCGGCGCCTCCCGCACTGTCTCCAGCGCTGGGGGTAAGTGTGTGAGGAGGAGAGAGTGCAGCGCGCCCGGGTCCCGGCCGGACATTTCAGAGCAGAGAGGGGGCGCCGGCGCCTGAGCACAGAAGAAACGCTGGGCGCTCCCTCTCTGCTCTTCCATAAGAAAAATACCGACGGGGAGGGAGCCAGCGCAGCGCCCCCCTTCACTCTCAAGTTTGAGGCGCCCTGTGCAGTTGCACAGCTGGCACGCCCCAAAGGCCGGCCCTGACTGCTACAATGACTTTATCATACGACTGATTTCTACGTCTTGTCTGACAGGAGCTTGTGCTTCTTGGGATGGAGTATGTCACCTGTGGCGAATTCCACCATCTCCTGATGAGGAAGGGGTGTCTTGACATCCCCAGTGCACGGTACAGTATTCACAGTCTAAGCCATACAGCTATGTATTTTCTAAATGAGACTGACTAGATTGATTCGATTGTTAGCCCTAACGTTCACGTAAATTCATATCTCCCATTCACAGGGATGTTATTAGGGAAACACTTAGAAAAATACAGCTCTAATTTTTATTTCCAAAAATAGCACCGCACCTGTCCACAGGTTGTGTGAGGCATCGCAGTTCATCCTCATTCACATTAGTCATGTGGCGTTATTTTTTAAAGAAAGACACCATGTTTTTCTGATCCTGGATAATCCTTTAACACCATATGAATATACATTGTAATAGTAGCAATTGTGTATCCCTATAGGCAAGAAGGAACTTAAAGAGGTTATCCACTACTTTAACATTGATGTCCTATACTTAGGATGAGCAGGTCCAGGTGCCTTATAATCAATACGATATGTGCGACTGCCCTTCTAGACCATTATAATAATATAAATACTTGTATATAATAACCAGAAATATAAAATCCTGATAAGTCCTGCCTGTCTAGTCTTTTGGGCAATATATATTTCTGAGTTTCTGATTCACTAAAAACTATTTTCTCCTCTTTTCTTTCGGCCAGATTCTACGCCGCAGAACTTGTGTGTGGAATTCAACACCTGCATTCTAAGGGCATCATCCACCGGTAACTAGAAATACATCTAATCCTCCACCACCAGTGATGCCTATAACTATACACAGCAATACTGAGAATTATACAGCGGACACTGATAAGAATCCATTTGTCTTCTTCACAGAGATCTCAAGCCTTCTAACATCTTGGTGGCTGCGACGGGCCATATAAAGATTGCCGACTTCGGTCTGGCACTTGAGAACATCTATGGAGACCGGACAGCCACCGAATACGCTGGGACACCAGGCTTCATGGCTCCTGAGATGCTGGCTGCGGAGGAGTACAATGCTGGGGTAGACTGGTATGCATTTGGCATCATTTTGAACATCATGATTACCAGCAGGTCCAAATACCATCGAGGACTATTCAACGCTTCCAGCAAGGAGGCGAAGAACATCATTAAAAAGGTCAGTACATGATATAAGTTGTATTACTTTTATATTATTGTGTGATTTATTGTGATGTTAGCGGTAATTTACTATTATATTCAGCTCCATTGGTGGGAGTGGAATCTCATGTTAGGTCAAGTGTTTACGTGTTCAATATAACACGTAAACACTTGTAGGGGTGACGTGATGGTATATATTACCTGTCATGTATTATTGAAGATGTCAGAAAAAAAACACTAATATTAGGCTTTTTTTTTTTCATAAATATATATAATATTTATTTATTTTAGTTAAATTTTATTTATGAAGCTGTTATATAAATATAAACATTTTTTTTTCTTCTTTTGCAGCTCCTCCGGGAAGATCCTGCCAGGCGCCTCGGAGTCCATGGTAACATCAGAGCCCATAGGTTTTTCCAGCGTATTGACTGGGACTCGGTGGAAGCCCTTAGAATGTGTCCCCCACATGTTCCTGTGCCAGTAAGTATTAGAGGAGATGTTTTATACAGACTCATTTATGAATAGTTTCACATAGCTTTAATCACTTTTTCCAAATTCGTCAGATTACTAATAACAGTGAAAGTCGCTGATTTGTCAGTGGTGAGATTGTAAGCCCCCATACATGTTAAATGATCAGCAGATAGTGACAAAATCTGCCGATCATTGGTTGACATATGTAGAGAGCCTCTAGCTTTCCTGAACTTTACTATATACTGTTCTTATGTAATCACCTTCTTGTGTTTTCTTTTTCTCTTATAGCCAAGTAACATCCAGCGCGGCTCCAGACCATTCAATCTTCAAATTCTGGAAGCAGCAGAGGCTAACAACTCAGCCCTCTCAGCAGACCACCAGGCCTTGTTCACGGGGTTTTCATTTACCAACATCAGCTGGAAAACCCCAAACCATCCACCGGCTCTTTAATATCATCAGAGCAAGCTGTCTTCCTAAACCCCAAGAAGCAAATCAAAATAAGAAGATCCGGAAGGGCAAGCAGGACCTGGACAAGCAAGAAATAAGCGTGTCAGGACTCAAGCCAGGATCAGGACCCCAGAAGAACACAGAAGATATTCCTGTTCAAAAGGATGGCCATAAAGATGGATGAGGCAAGGGAGGTAAGTGCCCAGTAGGGACTTTTATGTGTGGCATTATGGTGTGCCTGGGAATACCATGCACACTACATGCCCCTGACAATAAGAGCCTTATGATACTATATGTATAGTGTTACGCTATGTATATAGTACATAAGAGAAAAAATATTCTAGTTATATTTACCGGTGACTACCGGTGACTATAATTACAATTTTCCCCTTCCTCCATAACAACTCATTGAGCTGTCCTGGGCGACGGGGAAATAAGGTGTGAGATGGCTGGCTATTAAGGGGTGGAAGGAGGCCAGTTTTTTTTTTTTTATAAATCATAGCATTTAAAGCTATATTGCTTTGCTATGTAAAATAATTATATTTACCGGTGACTACCGGTGACTATAGTTACACTTTTCCCCCTCCTCCATAACAACTCATTGAGCTGTCCTGGGCGACGGGGAAATAAGGTGTGAGATGGCTGGCTATTAAGGGGTGGAAGGAGGCCAGTTTTTTTTTTTTGGTTTGTTTTTTTAAATCATAGCATTGAAAGCTATATTGCTTTGCTATGTAAAATAATTATATTTACCGGTGACTACCGGTGACTATAGTTACACTTTTCCCCCTCCTCCATAACAACTCATTGAGCTGTCCAGGGCGACGGGGAAATAAGGTGTGAGATGGCTGGCTATTAAGGGGTGGAAGGAGGCCAGTTTTTTTTTTTTTTTTTTTTTTTAATCATTGCATTTAAAGCTATATTGCTTTGCTATGTAAAATAATTATATTTACCGGTGACTACCGGTGACTATAATTACACTTTTCCCCTTCCTCCATAACAACTCATTGAGCTGTCCTGGGCGACGGGGAAATAAGGTGTGAGATGGCTGGCTATTAAGGGGTGGAAGGAGGCCAGTTTTTTTTTTTTTTTTAAATCATAGCATTTAAAGCTATATTGCTTTGCTGTGTGAAATAATTATATTTACCGGTGGCTACCGGTGACTATAGTTACACTTTTCCCCCTCCTCTATAACAACTCATTGAGCTGTCCTGGGCGACGGGGAAATAAGGTGTGTGATGGCTGGCTATTAAGGGGTGGAAGGAGGCCAGTTTTTTTTTTTATTTAAATCATAGCATTTAAAGCTATATTGCATTGCTATGTAAAAAAAATTATATTTACCGGTGACTACTGGTGACTATAGTTACACTTTTCCCCCTCCTCTATATCAACTCATTGAGCTGTCCTGGGCGACGGAGAAATAAGGTGTGTGATGGCTGGCTATTAAGGGGTGGAAGAAGGCCAGATTTTTTTTTTTAAATCATAGCATTTAAAGCTGTATTGCTTTGCTATGTAAAATAATTACATTTACCTGTGACTATAGTTACACTTTTCCCCCTCCTCCATAACAACTCATTGAGCTGTACTGGGCGACGGGGGAAATAAGGTGTGTGATGGCTGGCTATTAAGGGGTGGAGGAGGCCAGGTTTTTTTTTTTGTTAAATCATAGCATTATATCTAGCAACACTGCTAGATATAATCATAACAAAAGCATAAGGACATAAACATATGACGGTGTCCGGAGAGCCTGACGAGGCCGCAGTTGGTGAAATGCATGTCGAGGCTCACACACACCATCTGGATGCTCCTGTGCTTCTCGTGAGACATGGTACTGGTGCACATACTTTATGACTGATTATCTTCGGGCTCTCCTGATACCATCATATGTTTATCTCTTTATGCTCTTGTTATGATTATATCTACCAGGGTTAATTGGCTTCATTATTTTCACCTGCACCCCATATTGGGGATTAGCATCTACTGCGGCCATCTCGTCTTTTGACCAACTTCTGATTATTATATAGATATTGCAGGGGTATTATACAGGCAAAGTTTAAAGTTTTGCCTTCCTGCTCTCTACTATGTATTTATTTAACTGACTGCAATGCACGCCACTTATAAGACACTAGTGCTGTAGAACATCAGGGTTGCTTCACCTATATTTTGCGTACTGTTAAAACGTATTATAAACATCGAGCCTTTTTTCCGGGTTCTTATTAAAACTACGGCCACTCACAATTGATCAGCTAAACTCTCTGATATTTATACCTTATATAATTGTCAGTTAGCTGTGAGGTTTTAGTATTTAATTTATTTAATTATACCGGATTATATGCTTGCATATTCTACTTGTTAGTATACTTCTTTTGCAGGTATATTCATATTTTTTCCTGTTTTTTATAGACTATTCATCATATTTCTTAGTCTCGCAGTTTGCAGTAATTACTAGCCCACCTTAATTGTGTTTGCCCCTAGAACTCTAGAGCATTTTTCATCTCACAGGAGCTCCTCATTATCTGGTTCTATCCTTATATTCAGGGATTGTTTCCATCCTCCCTGTTTTTTAATTGTACTTCTCCCCCTTACCTTGTATTGTTGTATTATTGGTATTATATTTATAATTGATGTACAATAAAATGGTTTATATATTTAACAAACCTTTGTTTTCGTTTGGGTCTCCGTCTCCTCCATATTTATTAACATTATATATATTGAGCGGTATTTGACTAGGATTCCCTTCTTTTTGGTTTTGATATCTTCTTAGGGGTACAACACACTTCTCTTTAGTGATATCTCTTATGTAGGTTTACATGTGTAGATACAGGTCTGGTGACGAATTCTGTGTTGCTCTGTAAGTGTGCTGCAGTAATACAGTGGGTACGGAAAGTATTCAGACCCCTTTACATTTTTCACTCTTTGTTTCATTGCAGCCATTTGGTAAATTCTAAATAGTTCATATTTTACTCATTAAAGTACACTCTGCACACCATCTTGACTGAAAAAAACAGAAATGTAGACATTTTTGCAAGTTTATTAAAAAAGAAAAACTGAAATATCACATGGTCATAAGTATTCAGAATCTTTGCTCAGTATTGAGTAGAAGCACCCTTTTGAATTAGTACAGCCATGAGTCTTCTTCGGAATGGTGCAACAAGTTTTTCACTCCTGGATTTGGGGATCCTCTGCCATTCTTCCTTGCAGATCCTCTCAAGTTCCGTCAGGTTGGATGCTGAACGTTGGTGGACAGCCATTTTCAGGTCTTTCCAGAGACGCTCAATTGGGTTTAGGTTAGGGCTCTGACTGGGCTAGTCAAGAATGGTCACAGAGTGGTTCTCAAACCCCTCCTTTGTTATTTTAGCTGTGTGCTTAGGGTCATTGTCTTGTTGGAAGGTGAACCTTTGGCCAAGTCTGAGGTCAAGAGCACTCTGGAAGAGGTTTTCATCCAGGATATCTCTGTACTTGGCCACATTCATGTTTCCTTCAATTGCAACCAGTCATCCTGTCCCTGCAGCTGAAAAACACCCCCATAGCAATGCTGCCACCACCATGTTTCACTGTTGGGATTGTATTGGGCAGGTAATGAGCAGTGCCTGGTTTTCTCCACAAATACTGCTTAGAATTATCACCAAAAAGTTCTATCTTCATCTCATCAAACCAGAGAATCTTATTTCTCATAGTCTGGGAGTCCTTGACTGGTGGAGGACTGCAGTGATAGTTGACTTTATGGAACTTTCTCCCATCTCCCTACTGCATCTCTGGAGCTCAGCCACAGTGATCTTGGGGTTCTTCTTTACCTCTCTCACCAAGTCTCTTCTCCCATGATTGCTCAGTTTGGCTGGATGGCCAGGTCTAGGAAGACTTCTGGTGGTCCCAAACTTCTTCCATTTAAGGATTATGGAGGCCACTGTGCCCTTAGGAACATTGAGTAATACAGAAATTCTTTTGTAACCTTGGCCAGATCTGTGCCTTGCCACAATTTTGTCTCTGAGCTCCTTGGGCAGTTCCTTTGATTCTCATTTGGTCTGACAAGCACTGTGAGCTGTTAGGTCTTATATAGACAGGGGTGTGCCTTTACAAATCAAGTCTTATCAGTTAATTAAACACAGCTGGACTCCAATGAAGGAGTAGAACCATCTCAAGGAGGATTACAAGGAAATGGACAGCATGTGACTTTAATATGAGTGTCTGAGCAAAGGGTCTGAATACTTATGACCATGTGATATTTAAATTTTTCTTTTTAATAAATTTGCAAAAATTTCTATATTTCTGTTTTTTTTTCAGTCAAGATGGGGTGCAGAGTGTACTCTAATGAGTAAAATATGAACTATTTAGAATTTACCAAATGGCTGCAATGAAACAAAGAGTGAAAAATTTAAAGGGGTCTGAATACTTTCCGTACCCACTGTATACCAGGAATAAACCAGAAGGGAACAGTAAGCACTGCTTATTACATGTACCTAGCTTTTCTTTTAACCTACTCCTACTCCTTCAACATGCTTACATATGCTCACAGTTTTGGCTCCACTAATCCTCAGTCTCCTTCGCTATCCCCAAACCTCAGCACCCTCTAACCAAATAATTATCTCTCCTTCCCTCTTATCTCCACACCTGTCCTCATCTGCCATACTGCTCTTCAACCTCAGATCTATCCTACTAAAACATGAAAAAACAGTCACTCTCCTTCTCCCACCTGCTCTACCTCTCTCTGCTTCTCCTCACTGCAGGCGACATATCTTCCAATCCTGTTCCCCCCACATCCAGGGCCGGTTTTAGCCAAAGTGGGGCCCTGGGCAAAAGTTTAAAGTGGGGCACCAAACGCTCATATATTGTACCATCACACAGAAACATTTCAGTTGCATTTACATGCACAGAGTTCAGGCCGTTAAGCGAGTGCAATTGTCAAGTCGTTCTGTGCTTGATATTGGCGTCTTTAGACAGGCTGACTAACAATGATGAGCGCATGATGAACAGTGATGAACAATTACTAGTGATGTGCTGCTGAGAATAATGATTTTTGTTCTGCCATAAACAATCCAATCACCCGATGAATGAGCAGCATTTTGCTCATTCATTGGGCAATTGCTAATCTTTACACTTATTAACTTTTGTCTGTGCTGCCGGGATTTATAACTGTGGATGCTACATACACATAGTTCAGTTTTTCTATTATATCAAATACTTATTTCAAGCAATAATATACAAATTAATTATGTAAAAATGTAAAAATCATACAGTCTGATTTTCTAGATTACTTTTTATATTCTGTCTCTCACAGTTGAAGAGTACCCGCGATAAAAATTACAGACCTCTTCATTCTTTGTAGGTGGGAAAACTTGCAAAATCAGCAATGTATCAAATACTTATTTTCCCCACTGTATATATGAGCACATAGATATAGACTTGTGTTTATATATATATATATTTATTAAGCACATATATATACAGTACAGACCAAAAGTTTGGAAACACCTTCTCATTTAAAGATTTTTCTGTATTTTCATGACTATGAAAATTGTCCATTCACACTGAAGGCATCAAAACTATGAATTAACACATGTGGAATTATATACTTAACAAAAAGTGTGAAACAACTGAAAATATGTCTTATATTCCAGGTTCTTCAAAGTAGCCACCTTTTGCTTTGATGACTGCTTTACACACTCTTGGCATTCTCTTGATGAGCTTCAAGAGGTTATCACTGGAAATGGTCTTCCAACAATGGTTTTCACTTCACAGGTGTGCCCTGTCAGGTTTAATAAGTGGGATTTCTTGCCTTATGATTGTGGTTGGGACCATCAGTTGTGTTGTGCAGAAGTCTGGTGGATACACAGCTGATAATCCTACTGAATAGACTGTTAGAATTTGTATTATGGCAAGAAAAAAGCAGCTAAGTAAAGAAAAACGAGTTGCCATCATTACTTTAAGAAATGAAGGTCAGTCAGTGCGAAAAATTGGGAAAACTTTGAAAGTGTCCCCAAGTGCAGTTGCAAAAACCATCAAGTGCTACAAAGAAACTGGCTCACATGAGGACCGCCCCAGGAAAGGAAGACCAAGAGTCACCTCTACTTCTGAGGATAAGTTTATCCGAGTCACCAGCCTCAGAAATCGCAGGTTAACAGCAGCTCAGATTAGAGACCAGGTCAGTGCCACACACCGTTCTAGCAGCAGACACATCGTTTCCACAACTATTAAGAGGAGACTTTGTGCAGCAGGCCTTCATGGTAAAATAGCTGCTAGGAAACCACTGCTAAGGACAGGCAACAAGCAGAATAGACTTGTTTGGGCTAAAGAACAGACGAAATGGACATTAGACCAGTGGAAATCTGTGCTTTGCTCTGATGAGTCCAAATTTAAGATCTTTGGTTCCAACCACCGTGTCTTTGTGCGACGCAGAAAAGGTGAACGGATGGACTCTACATGCCTGGTTTCCACCGTGAAGCATGGAGGAGGAGGTGTGATGGTGTGGGGGTGCTTTGCTGATGACACTGTTGGGGATTTATTCAAAATTGAAGGCATACTGAACCAGTATGGCTACCACAGCATCTTGCAGCGGCATGCTATTTCATCCGGTTTGCGTTTAGTTGGACCATCACTTATTTTTCAACAGGACAATGACCCCAAACACACCTCCAGGCTGTGTAAGGGCTATTTGACCAAGATGGAGAGTGATGGGGTGCTTCGCCAGATAACCTAGCCTCCACAGTCACTAGACCTGAACCCAATCGAGATTGTTTGGGGTGAGCTGGACCGCAGAGTGAAGGCAAAAGGGCCAACAAGTGCTAAGCATCTCTGGGAACTCCTTCAAGATTGTTGGAAGACCATTTCCGGTGACTACCTCTTGAAGCTCATCAAGAGAATGCCAAGAGTGTGCAAAGCAGTCATCAAAGCAAAAGGTGGCTGCTTTGAAGAACCTAGAATATAAGACATATTTTCAGTTGTTTCACACTTTTTTGTTAAGTATATAATTCCATATGTGTTAATTCATAGTTTTGATGCCTTCAGTGTGAATGTACAATTTTCATAGTCATGAAAATACAGAAAAATCTTTAAATGAGAAGGTGTGTCCAAACTTTTGGTCTGTACTGTATATATGCACAATACTTACCAGTCTGTCTCTTCCTCTTCACTTCTTCTAAACTCCTGCACAGTACAGGACCTGTGATGATATCATGGTTACGACTGTGGTGTCATCAAAGATCCTTAAGCAGTCCCAACAACTGTATTGATAACGCAGAGCTATTATGTAGTTTTTGCGGTAGATGTTTGGTGTCAGTGGTGTAACTTGGGCTGCTCTGTTGCCAGGATGTGACTGTCAACATCATGCTAATTGAGAGACGGCTCCCCGCAATGAGGCAGCGAGGAGCTGGCTGTCAGCATGACATCAGCAGTTACACCCTGGCTACAGAGCGGAAGAGAAGCTGTTGCGACAATGTGACGTCAGCGGAAGTCTCAGAATGATCGTCAGGAATGGTCTGTGACCACTCTGTGCTAGGAGAGATCTGCGCTGGGTAGAATAGGCAGGTAGTTAGTAACCACCTGCCTGTCAGCACTTATGCCCATAGTAAAAAATTAATATAATTCTAGATAAACCCTTTGAGAGGGGGTTCCCTAGTAGTTGACAACCCCTTTAAATCCATTACCTGAGGTTGAATATGACACAACAAAATACTAAACTTTTCTTTGTGCACCTTTGAGAAATGCTGCCAATGGCTGGTCTCCTTTCTGCACAGTGGTTCTGCGCTCCTCCCCTCACCCTCTACAGCAACTATTGGTTGCTCAAGTCAAGTCAGCTGGGTATTGTAAAGAGAGCCTGTCACCAGAAAAAAACGCTATTAATCTGCAGATATAGGCTTAATCTGCAGGTTAATAGCGTTACTAACCTGCCCGGTGCCCACACATATCAGAACGCTATGGGGAGAAAATGTCCTTTATTCACTCCAGCAACGTTCAGTTTCAGTCATGGGGGCACAGGATCAGTCACCGATCTGAGTTTACAGTACCGTGCCCCTGGCCTTGACTGACAGCCGGCCCCAATGCAGAGCGACTGTCAGTCAGGGCCGGGGGCGCAGTTACAGCCACTGCTCTGTATTTTCAGACCGGTGACTGAAACCGCGCCGGCACCGCCCCGTGACTGAAACTGGAACACTGCTGGAAGGAATGAAGTTCATTTTCTCCTCGCAGCGTTCAGCTAAGTGCAGGCACCAGGCAGGTTAGTAACGCTATTACCCTGATGATTGACCCCATATCTGCAGGTTAATAGTGCTTTTTCTGGTGACAGGTTCCCTTTAAAGCTCTCGCCCAGGACTTATCAAATCTTCTTATTGTGTAATAAGCACAGTAAACAGGACCTCTTCAACAAATTTGAACTGCTCCAGATGCTCCCCCTGTCATCACACACTTGATGTGATTCTGCAGGCTGACAACCAGGGTCGGACTGGGGTGGCTAGGGCCCACCAGGGGAACTGACTCTAGGGGCCCACACTACAGCCCACCATAAACGGTTTTATTACTTGTTATGCTTTTCTATAATGTTCTATAATTACATGATTGGCCGCGCTGTGGAGCACCAAGTTGCAGGACTATATTCGAACAGTCATTCCGTACTGCCAGAGTCCCTTTAATGGTAACTTGTCACCTTGAAAAACGCTATTTATCTGCAGATAAAAGGGTAATCTGCAGGTAAATAGGGTGTAAAGCCTGGTTAGACGGCTTATTGGAAAAGCATTGGCTACACAGAGAAAATTACATTTTATTCTCCCTGCCGCCACTCGCTTCCTGTTATTGGGTCGGTGCAAGGAGGGAGACATTACAGTCACCACGAACTACAAAGTGAGGGTGCTGCAATAACGTCCGGCACCTTGATTGTGACATCTTCTATGGAGCCCAACCTCAGGCTGAGCTTCATTGAATGACTAACATGGAAGCAACACCAGGCAACTAGTGCTGAGTGAGTGTGGTCGGATAAGGTGTGATCCCAGCATGTTCAGGTGTTATCTGAGTATCTTGTAGTGCTCTGCTAATATGCTCGAGTCCCCGGGGTAGCATGTTTTGCGGCAGTAGACAGACGCAACACATGCAGGAATTGCCTGTTTGTTAGGTAATCCCTGCATGTGTTGCTTCTGTCTACCGCCGCAAAACATGCTACCCCGGGGACTCGAGCATATTAGCAGAGCACTACAAGATACTCAGATAACACCTGAGCATGCTGGGATCACACCTTATCCAACCACACTCACTCAGCACTAGTTGCCAGGTGTTGCTGCCATGTTAGTCATTCAATAACGCTCAGCCTGAGGTTGGGCTCCATGGAAGTGTCACAATTAAGGTGCCTGACGTTATTGCAGCACTTTGTAGCTCGCGGTGACTGTAATGTCTCTTATCCGACCACGCGCACTCAGCACTACTGGCAACCCATCAGCAACCTGCAACTGCGTCACAGGGGGCTGAAGGGAACAGGTGACTGCATGTGACGCGCCCCCTGGGCCATATTCTTTAGGGGAATACCCGGAGCCGGATCAGATGGGGGTTGTAGTCTCCGAGTGGCTGTGACCCGGTCCGTGCCCAGGGTGTCAAGCTCAGTGTGTGGCAGTCCTACAGATGTTATTAAAGTTCTTTATGTCGACTACGCCACCCGTTGATGTGCGGTCAATACGGCCGCCGCTGCAGCAGGGTCCGCTGAGGCTGGTGGTGTTTGTGCAGCTCTGGTATTATAACCCCCAACGGGAGGGGTATAGCCTCAGGGGGTCAGGTGCAGAGGATGGTGGTTGTGGAGGTGCAGTGAGGATGGTAATGAGAGACAGAGTCGGGTTCTGCAGTTCAGGGTTTTTACTTACTGCTGTTGTTCCGGTCACTCCGGCCTTGAGTGACCACCCGAGCCGTGCTGCGTCCACCAGGTCCTGGACTCGGCCAACCCCCAAGTAGTTCTGGAGCGTGGTTCTGAGCTCCCTTTCTGTCCTGTCCTCGTCTCTAGCCGTCCCCACCAGGGATCCACCTATGTCCGGCTCCCTCGGGCCTTTTGGTGGTAAACCCTTGTCTCTGGGTTCCCTGACCCTATTCTTGGTCTGCCTTCCGGGTGGATTTAGTGGGTGGTCGTGGCAGATGCTGCCCACGACCTCCGGTCTCTGGCTGAGGTGTGCTGTAGCCTCCACCAGCTTGGGATCCGGTACCCTGTTGCCAACTCTTCACCCTCTGGTCTAATTTGGGCTCTCAGAGTTCCTTCTTTCTCCCCCTCTGGGTCCTTCGTTCTCCTCTCTCTCTCTCTGGGCCTTGGAGTTGCTCCGCTTCTCTGCTCTGCTCCTCAAGTTACACTCTGACAGACTGACTGACCGACTGACCAGCCTTCTACAAAGGCTCCTCTGCAAAGACCCTGTTCTAAGATGGTTCCCACCTTATATACTCCCTCTATGTGTGAGCTCAGGTGACCAGCACCCAATGAGCTCCTAGCATTACCCAGACTGCTCCCCCTATCTGCCCCTACACTACTGGGATGTTCCACCCACCCTCCCACTCCAGCCAGGAACAGACACTGTCGTACCTGCACATTTCTCTAGTGGGAGTACCATCGGTCTGTTCCCCGGAAATGGGATGTATGTAGTGCATGCAGCTAACTGAGCTCAGTCCCACACTCCATCCTTACCCGGGAGTGGAATATCACACCTCTGGGTTGAGGTGCAATACCCCTGTAGCAGCCGAATCCTCAGGGTGCTACATTCCCCCCTGGTAAATCACAGCACGTCCTCGGGCTGAAAGACAATAAAAACATAAAACATACAAAATTTTTTCATAAACATCAACATATAAACATGTAAAACATCATACATATATCAGCAATAAAACTTTTTCATAAATAACATTCTTCTTGTTTCTGGTTCCTCCGGTCACGGTGCGACTTGTGACCGGGAAAAGTGCAACAGTTTCTTTAAGAAAATGGTTTTCCTATAAAACCGGTAGGGGGCGCTTTAGGAAGCGCAACTATATACAAAAGGGAAGGTGGCCGCTCTCAGTCCTCGGCCAGGTATTAGGAAATAGGGTCACACGGGTAACAGTTCAATTCGCTGGTCCCAACGGGGACTATAATAGCAGCAACAGTTTTTGGTACCCCGACGGGTAACTATATACAGTTTCTTCTCTACCGTACTCAACGACGGCGTCCTCCTGCTCTTTCTTTGTGGACAGTTTCAGTTTCAGACCCGTCCGGGTCCTCTTGCTCCTCCTCACACCGCAGCTCCTCCTCCGTCAGGCGATGCACATGGAGGGCGTAGGGTCCTTTGGCACACTTGTGACGGGTGAAGGTGACCTCGTCCCCTATATAAAGGTCACGACCTCTGTGTCCCTCCGGTAGGTGGGACTCAACGTCTCTCCTGGTCACGAAGACGTCGCCTGGGGTGCGGTGATCCCTGATGAAACCCTACCCATGCTGCAGATTAAACTTTATCACAGTCCCAATGGTACGGGGACCATGCGCTGCACGGGGGTCTCTCCTGGTCCGGCTCTTCTGCTCCGCGCTCCTTACTTGGGCTTGCTGTTCCCGGACCCGCCTCTCTCTCCGCTCCCTCTCGAAGACCTCAAGCTGCTGCCGGCAGCACTCGGCACGCTCCGCTGCGGCTGCCCGAGTCTCCTGAGTGAACCCCATGAGATCTTCTCCGGTGGGGTCCCACTCAAACTGGGTCTCTTCTAGCGGGGGCGAGATCCTTTTTACGGGCTTTGGAGCCGGGATCAGGGGTTCGCACATGGCCCTTGCTTTTTGCAGCTCCAGCTGGATGTATTCCTGGGGCCATACGAAGGGCTGCCCATCCGGGCACGTATGTTGGGCAAACAGGTCTTCACCCAGATGCGGCACTCTTGATGTTGAGGGCGCGTTGATGGTAGCGGCGCCCGGGTTGCCCAGGCCTTGCGACCAGGCTTGGGGCACTTTGAAAGTAAAGGGCACCGTAAGGACGGCGGCGCCCTGTGTTACTTGGCCCTGCGACCAGGCCGGTGGCTCCGCGGAGGTAGGGGGCGCTGTTGGTATTGCGGCGCCCGGGGGTACTAGGCCTTGCGACCAGGCCGATGGTACTTCCTGCTTGGTCACGCTCGAGGTCGAGGCGTGTGACGTCACAGGGGTCGCGCCTTCTGTTTGAGGCCTAGTCTGCGGCGGTGACGTTGCAGCGACGGGCACGGCAGGGGATACTTCGGGCTCTGCGACGGGGAGCTGGGGCAGGTACGCGGTTTCCCGGCTTGGAGTAGAGACGTCCCCTTTACCTGCCTCCTTTCGTTCGGCTCCCTTCTCGGCGCCGTCTCCGGCCTTCAGTCCTCCTGCGCCATCCTCAGAGGCAGTCTGTCTCCTCGTCTCGGGTGGCGTGCTCCGCTGACGGGTCTCGGTCTGCTGGGCCATCTCACGGCTCCATTCTGCTAACGTCTCTCGCTGCACCCGGGCCATCCTCCGTGCGAGGCCCTCCAGCGCAGTCTGTGCACACTCCCGATCTCGGGGGAGCTGTGCTAGAATCTCCAGCAGGCCTTCTGGAGTGGCGACCGGCAACAGGCTCCTGACCACTGGGTCGGTGCTGCCTGGAGTGGCGGCCCGCATCAGGCTCCTGACCACTGGGTCGGTGCTGCCTGGCTCTCCCTCCATCTCCGGGTAGGCTTTCTCTGGACTCTGCTCCAGGCTTCTTGTCTCCGGGTGCGCTCTTTCTGGACTGCTCCAGGCGACACCCATCTTTGCTCTCTTGTTCTCAGTCCTCCCACTTCGAGGGCGGTCCCGGGGCAACTTGGTGATTGTCAGCTCCAGGGGCAGTTCTTTCACGCTGACAGACACCTCTAGCATCACAGTCTCTGTTGCTGGGGGCGGTTTCCACTTTTGGCGCCATTTTCGGTCCTGGCCCACGATGGGAGGCGGCCTCTTGCCATCCTCTGGCACGCCCATAATGGCGTCCGCTCTGGCAAGGCGGGAAACCTTTGGAAATGGCGGGAATCGTCTCCCAGTGGCGGGAAACTCTGCAGATGGCGGGAAAAGGCTGTTAATGGCGGACAACCGGTGGGAATCGATCTGTGATGGAGTCCGATGTCGGGGACCCTCCGGGACTGGCGGGAGACTTCTTTTTGAGGTAAACTTGTTCTTTTCTTCAGGCACGCAGTACCCGGGTGTTGCGGGCACGTGATCCTGCCGACTACGCCAAAGTTGACGCGCCCCCTGGGCCATATTCTTTAGGGTAATACCCGGAGCCGGATCAGATGGGGGTTGTAGTCTCCGAGTGGCTGTGACCCGGTCCGTGCCCAGGGTGTCAAGCTCAGTGTGTGGCAGTCCTACAGATGTTATTAAAGTTCTTTATGTCGACTACGCCACCCGTTGATGTGCGGTCAATACGGCCGCCGCTGCAGCAGGGTCCGCTGAGGCTGGTGGTGTTTGTGCAGCTCTGGTATTATAACCCCCAACGGGAGGGGTATAGCCTCAGAGGGTCAGATGCAGAGGATGGTGGTTGTGGAGGTGCAGTGAGGATGGTAATGAGAGACAGAGTCGGGTTCTGCAGTTCAGGGTTTTTACTTACTGCTGTTGTTCCGGTCACTCCGGCCTTGAGTGACCACCCGAGCCGTGCTGCGTCCACCAGGTCCTGGACTCGGCCAACCCCCAAGTAGTTCTGGAGCGTGGTTCTGAGCTCCCTTTCTGTCCTGTCCTCGTCTCTGGCCGTCCCCACCAGGGATCCACCTATGTCCGGCTCCCTCGGGCCTTTTGGTGGTAAACCCTTGTCTCTGGGTTCCCTGACCCTATTCTTGGTCTGCCTTCCGGGTGGATTTAGTGGGTGGTCGTGGCAGATGCTGCCCACGACCTCCGGTCTCTGGCTGAGGTGTGCTGTAGCCTCCACCAGCTTGGGATCCGGTACCCTGTTGCCAACTCTTCACCCTCTGGTCTAATTTGGGCTCTCAGAGTTCCTTCTTTCTCCCCCTCTGGGTCCTTCGTTCTCCTCTCTCTCTCTCTGGGCCTTGGAGTTGCTCCGCTTCTCTGCTCTGCTCCTCAAGTTACACTCTGACAGACTGACTGACCGACTGACCAGCCTTCTACAAAGGCTCCTCTGCAAAGACCCTGTTCTAAGATGGTTCCCACCTTATATACTCCCTCTATGTGTGAGCTCAGGTGACCAGCACCCAATGAGCTCCTAGCATTACCCAGACTGCTCCCCCTATCTGCCCCTACACTACTGGGATGTTCCACCCCCCCTCCCACTCCAGCCAGGAACAGACACTGTCGTACCTGCACATTTCTCTAGTGGGAGTACCATCGGTCTGTTCCCCGGAAATGGGATGTATGTAGTGCATGCAGCTAACTGAGCTCAGTCCCACACTCCATCCTTACCCGGGAGTGGAATATCACACCTCTGGGTTGAGGTGCAATACCCCTGTAGCAGCCGAATCCTCAGGGTGCTACACATGCACCGGCCATTGTGCTATCTAAATGCCGCTGTCAGTGATTGACAAGGGCACTTAAATACTCAAAACAGCAGCAATCAAGGCGAGCTCTGATCACTGCTGTTACAGGCAGACGCCGGCTATGTAACACAGCCGACATCTGCCCAGTATGGAGCAGGCTCAGCTCCTGAACCCGTGTCCATACAAGCACATCCCTATGGTGACAGTTTTGTCAGGGTTAGCATATTTCACTTGTCTGTTCCTAAATGTGGAAAGACAAATGGAATTCCCTAACACATGTGAGTGAGTCCTAACAGATTTAGTAAAGGTGCCTCAAGCATATGAATGTTATTACACACCACAATGCACAGTTACATACACGCATCTTACAAAAATACATATTATTCCAGATACGCAGACGCGCACAAACACGCAGATGCGCACAAACACATCAGTACACGAATACATCATCTGAACCACCATCAATTGTAATGTCAGGTCAGACCCATATATCTTTGTATCGCATAAACCTACAACTCCCAGTATGTAATTAACAATAGAGATACTGGGAGTTATCAGTCATCATCAGACTGCAGACCATACAGGAACCACATTACTGATGAGACACAGGCAGGATCACAAATGAACATTTACATGCAGGTATCTTACCTGAGACGGCTTCTCTGATTAGAGTCGTTCTCTTTCTGTTCTTCCTCTTGTCCAGACTCCATGATGAGTTCCACAGCTCGTCTCTGCAGACTTCCATCTTCTCCGGTCTTCTGCAGCACATCCCCACACGATGCCCTTAAAGATAGCAGTGTCATTATGATGCTCCTGAATAAAAATATCTACACTGAGCCCCTAAATAAACCTAACTCTTACAATGCTCCCTGCACAAAATATGACATACACTCTACCACTCTTATGGTACATGCTCTCCACACTGTCCTCTCCTTACCATACTGGGCCCCCTCTTCACACTGTCCTCTCACACTGTGTCCCCCCTATACTACCCAGTCTCTATACTGTGCCCCTTCATCACACTCCACCTCCTCAGCATACTGTTACCTCCTTTCTGTGCCCTCACACTGTTCCCACCATACTGCCGCATCTCTATACCTTCCCCCTCACTACCTAGTCTCTGTGCTGTGTCACATCACACTTTTCTCTCTCCATACTATCTCCTCACACTATTCCCCCACTCTCCATACTGTTTCCTTATACATCCCCCTTCCCCATTCTGTTCCTGCACTCATTCCCACCCCTCTAGTTCACCATACCGTTTCTTCACACATCTCCCCATTTTGTCTCCTAAAATTTCTCTCCCCAAATATAATAAATCATCGGAAGACCACACAGACATGCAGAAGCGCGCTTACACACACGAAAACAAGCGCACACAGACACATACTAAGGGCTCTTTCACACGTCAGTACATGCGGTGACAGTTTCCTCATGTACCACAGACACTGGTACACGTAGACCCATTCAAATGAATGTGCACACGTCAGTGTGTTTCCACTTTCCACAGACCATGTGGTGTCCATGGGCAAAACACGCTGAAATGTCTGTTTTTTACCTGCTGCACAGGCCGCAAAACGTCCCGCACACTGATGACAGTTAGTGCTCTTCCCAAGCACTGGGTGCTGAGCGCTGCCCTCATCATAGATCCCTGCTGGCGCTGCGATCAGCAGCAGCAGGGTCAATGATGAGAGTAGTAGTCTACTCCAGCAGTGTCCAACTGTAAAAATAGGAATAAAATAAAAAAAATCCTTATACTCACCTCTCCTAAGAGTCACCCGCTGTAATCCGTGCGAGCACTCACGCCGAGGAGAATGACTCCTGCAGCGAGTGGACCCCGGAGCTGCGCTCAACAAGCGGTGCCCTGTCAATCACTGAGTGCAGCTCCGAGGCCCGCTCGCTGCAGAAGTCATTCTCTTCGGCGTGAGCGCTCGCACAGATTACAGCGGGTGACACTTAGGAGAGGTGAGTACAAGGATTTTTTAATTTTATTCCTATTTTTACAGTTGGACACGGCGGGAGTTGACTACTACTCTCATCATTGACCCTGCTGCTGCTGATCGCAGTGCCGGCAGGGATCCATGATGAGGGCAAGCGCTCAGCACCCGGCTCTTGGGAACAGCGTTAACTGTACACTGATTCCCAAGCACTGGTATGTGTCACACGGATGACACACAGGTGGACACATATCTCCAGTCCTGTAAATATCAGGACATGTGAAAGAGCCCTAATATACACACGCAGATACACATACCCACAGA
This sequence comes from Phyllobates terribilis, assembly GCF_046119375.1. NCBI lineage: Eukaryota > Metazoa > Chordata > Amphibia > Anura > Dendrobatidae > Phyllobates > Phyllobates terribilis. Next base: position 3,024,724 of record NW_027362845.1, on the reverse strand, counting down.
AATGGGGACACGTACACACGCAGGCAAGCACACACAGAAATGCACACGCAATCATGCACAGACACACTCAGACAATCACACACAAAAATGCAGACAAGCAGGGAAGCACGCACAAACGTGTGAAGACACATATACACGTAGGCATGCAGGCACTCAAATACATACACATGCTGGCATATACACACACACACACGCAGGCATATACACACACACATGCAGGCATATACACACACACACATGCAGGCATACATACACACACACACAAGCAGGCATATACACACACACACACACATATGCAGGCATATACACACACACACATGCAGGCATACACAAACACACATACATGCAGGCATATACACACACACACACATGCAGGCATATACACACACACACATGCAGGCATACATACACACACACAAGCAGGCATATACACACACACACATGCAGGCATACACACACACACACATGCAGGCATATACACACATGCAGGTATATATACACACACACATGCAGGCATATACACACACACTGTACACACATGCAGGCATACACACACACACATGAAGGCAGGCATATACACACACTGTACACACACAGGCATATACACACACAAATGCAGGCATATACACACACACAGGAATATACACACACGCAGGCATATACACATACAGTCATGGCCAAAAGTATTGAGAATGAGACAAATAGTAATTTTTCCAAAGTTTACTGCTTCATTTTTTGTAATGGCAATTTGCATATACTCCTGAATGTCAAAGATTGATCAGCTTAACAGCAATTACTGTACTTGCAAAGTCAATATTTGCCCAGAAAATGAACTTTAACCCCCAAAACACATTTTAACATCATTGCAGTCCTGCCTTAAAAGGAGCAGCTAACATCGTTTTAGTGATTGATCCATTAACTCAGGTGTGGGTGTTGATGAGGACAGGGCTGGCGATCAATCAGTCATGATTAAGTAAGAATGACATCACTGGACACTTTAAAAGGAGGCTGGTTCTTGGTATCATTGTTTCTCTTCAGTTAACCATGGTTATCTCTAAAGAAACATGTGCAGCCATCATTGCAATGCCCAAAAATGGCCTAACAGGGAAGAGTATCGCAGCTACAAAGATTGCACCTCAGTCAACAATCTATCGCATCATCAAGAACTTCAAGAAGAAGCATGTCAAAAAGGCTCCAGGGCACCCAAGAAAGACCAGCAAGCACCAGGACCGTATCTTAAAACTGTTTCAGCTGCGGGATCGGACTACCAGCAGTGCCGAGCTTGCTCAGGAATGGCAGCAGGCTGATGTGAGTGCTTCTGCACGCACTGTGAGGCGGAGACTCTTTGAGCAAGGGCTGGTTCCAAGGAGGGCAGCAAAGAAGCCACTTCTCTCCAGAAAAAACATCAGGGACCGACTGATATTCTGCAAAAGGTACAGGGAGTGGACTGCTGAGGACTGGGGCAAAGTCATTTTCTCTGATGAATCCCCTTTTCGATTGTTTGGGACATCTGGAAAACAGCTTATTCGGAGAAGAAGAGGTGAGCGCTACCACCAGTCTTGTCTCATGCCAACTGTAAAGCATCCTGAAACCATTCATGTGTGGGGTTGCTTCTCAGCCAAGGGAATCGGCTCACTCACAGTCTTGCCTAAAAACACAGCCATGAATAAAGAATGGTACCAGAATGTCCTCCAAGAGCAACTTCTCCCAACCGTCCAAGAGCAGTTTGGCGCCCAAAAATGCCTTTTCCAGCATGATGGAGCACCTTGCCATAAAGCAAAGGTGATAACAAAATGGCTTATGGAACAAAACATAGAGATTTTGGGTCCATGGCCTGGAAACTCCCCAGATCTTAATCCCATTGAGAACTTGTGGTCAATCATCAAGAGACGGGTGGACAAACAAAAACCAACAAATTCTGGCAAAATGCAAGCATTGATTATGCAAGAATGGACTGCTATCAGTCAGGATTTGGTCCAAAAGTTGATTGAGAGCATGCCAGGGAGAATTACAGAGGTCTTGAAGAAGAAGGGGCAACACTGCAAATATTGACTTGCTGCATTAACTCATTCTAACTGTCAATATAACCTATTTGTACTCATAATATGATTGCAATTATATTTCTGTATGTGATATAAACATCAGACAAACACTAATAAAAACCAGAGGCCAGCAGATCATGGGAAAATATAATTTTGGTGTCATTCTCAAAACTTTTGGCCATGACTGTACACACAGGCATATACACATACACAGGGATATATACACACACACACACAGGCATATACACACACAGGCAGGCAGCATATACAGAAAAATTCATACAAACACACACTATATTACACAATCTGTACAGTACAGAAGCGCTCCTAAGGCGGGAGACTGCAGTGCAGGGCGCGCTGTGACGTCACTTTCAGCAGACGTGCGGCCCTGTCTGCTAAATGTGACGCTGCAGTACAGCCCCTGCTCTGCTCTTCGGCTCTCCTGCTCCCAGGCCACTCCCGCTACTGTTCTGGGCATCACGGCGGCGGTGAGAGTGTGTGCGCGCGCCCTTAAAGGGCCCGCGACCACTTTTTTTTTCCTTTTTTTTTTTTTAAATTCTCCTCTGCCTTCTCTGCAGGGGGCCGGGGCCCACCGGGAAATTTCCTGGCACCCCGCCAGGCCTGTCCGAGCCTGCTGACAACCCCCCACTCTCCTATCTCCCAGCCTCCCTCATCCCCGCTCCATCAGCTACTAGTTACCAAAGTGTTTTCTGCTTGGTGAGCTCAGCTGACATCAGTCTGACAGTTTCCACTAAGATATATTGCAGAAAAGGCAGCCCACCGCACAGCCTGGAATGCCGGCTGCACTTTTCAGTAAGATATCTTGCTGTTGTCCATAATAGCATGGAACATTAAAAGATAAGCTTCAAGTCACGGACCATGAGCTGGGAGTCAGAGGGAACAGACAGAGGCTGCAGTGCTGGGACGAGGCACAGGTTTTGCCTCACACACTTGTACGTGTCAGCGCCTCACCTGATTCCTTCAGCATCCTGTCACATGCGCAGAAAAAACCCAGCTCAGTCTCAGACCAAAGTCACTGGCAGGGGCTGGAGGGGATGGAGCGCTGCCTGGCCGTTTCTATTGAGAGTGCAGGAACGACGTAGCTCCTGTCTCATTGATAATTGGAAAGGAGCCCCCAACACAGCCCCCAGTGTGACCGCAACCATCATGCCCCCACTGGGGGCCCCTGAGGGAGTGGGGGCCCCAGGCATTTGCTTTGTTTGCCTCCCCATAATGTCAGCCTGCCCACATCTGATACTTCCCATTTATTCCCCCTCTTATCGCTCTCATCCTAATATGAATTACCGCAATCTCTCCTATGTAAAACCTGTGTCCTTGACGACCACCCCTCTGCTCCCTCTCTCTGGAGCACTCTGAAATGCCCACTCTGTCTGTAATAAGCTCCATGTGATTCATGACCTCCTTACCTCTCACAATTTCTCCTTCCTGGGCCTCACCGAAACATGGCTGACACCCTCCAACACTGCCTCCCTTGCTCCGCTGTGTTATGATGGCCTCCACTTTGCCCACACTCTTCTCCTTGGCAACATACATGGCGGAGGAGTGGGTCTTCTTATTTCTACCAACTGCACCTTTAATCCAATCCCACCTCTAACCTCCCTTATCTTCTCTTTTGAAGTCCACTCTGTCCGCATCTATTCTACCTCCAAGTGGCCGTCATATACCGACCTCCGGGCCCGGCCACTACCTATATTGACTAATTCTCCACCTGGCTTCTTCACTTTCTTTCCGCTGACATTCCCACTATCATAATGGGTGACTTCAGCATCCCTACTGACACCCTCCAGTCAGCAGCCTCCAAACTCCTGTGTCTTACTTTATCTTTTGAACTTACTCAATGTTCCTCCTCAGCCACCCACACAGACGGAAATACATTAGACCTTATCTTCACCCGTCTCTGCTCCCTATCTAACTTCACAACCTCCCCTCTCCCCCTACCTCATCACCATCTACTCACTTTCTGTTAGCAGAGGATTAATCCGCGTGACATCCAGAGTTTAGAACACAGAATGTAGGTTTATTCATATCCAGCATAGGCACAGCATGGAGTCTGGTGTTACTGCAGCATGAGGAAATCAAATCAGATATATAACAACAACACAGGAAGAGAAGGAGGGGGCATCCTGTCTGTGGGAGTTTTTTTTTTTTTTTTAACTAAACTTTGTTAACAACCTCACAATATGCACAACATATGAAACAGCACAGTAGTTGTTGCAATACACATACAGATTAATATGTATTATTCCAACACCCCCACTCAACAACTACTTATCCTCTTAGTCCCATTGTGGTTCTCAATTCTTTTAACCTAGCTCGTGGCAATGGCTTTGTCATAATGTCAGCTACCATCTTATCAGTTTCACAATAGACAAAGTGAATTATCCCACGATCTATCAAATCACGTAGATGATGATGTCTGACGTCAATGTGCTTGGTTCTAGCACTGATTTTTTCACTGCATGCAAGTTTAATGCATCCTTGGTTGTCCTCATAAATCACCGTCGGCTGAGTTGTCGGTTTGCCAAGATCGTCCATCAATTGTCTTAGCCAAACAACCTCCTGGCTTGCATAGGCTGCGGACACATACTCCGCTTCTGTAGATGACAAGGCAACAGACACTTGTTTCCTACTAGACCAGGAGATTGAACTTTCTCCAACTTTAAACAAGTATCCACTTGTGGATTTATGATCACGCGAATCACCAGCCCTATCCACATCTACATAGCCGGTAAGTTCTAGATCTCCTGCTGCAGATAGTTTTAAATTTACATCTTGCGTTTCTTTCAAATATCGGAGAAGTCTCTTAACAGCATTCCAGTCTCTTTGGCGCGGTTTTTCCACATATCTGCAAAGGATTCCAACTGTTGTTGTGATATCCGGTCGAGTCATAGTTGATATGTATAGAAGTGTCCCCACTGCCTGACGATATTTCTCATTGTTAGGCAACAGGTCATCTTCTCCTTCCAGCTTCAGGTAGGATGGTTCCATTGGGGTTGATATACCTTTGACCTCCGACATTTTAAACTGATTCAGAATCAAATTAATTTTTGCACTTTGGTTTAGAAGAAAACTTCCATCTTCCTCTCTCTGGATTTGGATTCCTAGATAATATGTCACACTTCCAAGGTCTTTTGATTCAAAGTGCTGATTCAGAATTTCAGTCATTTTTCCAATTTCTGCGTCGTCTTGATGAACAACAATCACGTCGTCCACATATAAGAGAATATACATCCACTTTCCATCTGTATATTTTGTCTTCCAACAAGACTTTATTCATCTTGGTGTTCCATGCTCTTGCTGATTGCTTAAGACCATAGAGAGATTTTTGTAGTTTGCAAACAAGATTCTCTTGACCTCTTTTTACATAACCTTCAGGTTGAGTCATGTATAAGTCCTCCTCAATGTCACCATTTAAAAAGGCAGTTTTTATATCCAAATGTCTGACATACATCTTTTGTACAGCAACTACAGCTAACAAAGCTCTGAACGTGGTCTGTTTAGTGACTGGAGCAAATGTAGCATCGTAATCTTCGCCATACTTTTGAGAATATCCTTTTGCGACCAACCTTGCTTTGAATCTGTGGACTTTACCTTCTGAGTCATATTTGGTTTTGAAGACCCACTTGCACTTGATTGCCTTTTTGCCCTGTGGTAGCTTGGTGAGTTTCCAAGTTTGGAGTTGATGAAGCGATTTGATTTCCTCATTAGCGGCATCGATCCACTTTGTTCTTTCATGGACAGGTAGTGCTTGCATTTCATCCCATGACTGCGGCTCTGACTCAGGTAGTGTCTTGACAATGTAGGATAGACGTTTAGCTGGTATACCTTTGCTTGATCTTGACGATCTCCTGATTTCAGATTCACCTGATTTTTCTGTTGTTCCTTCATTAGTTGAAGAATCCAGCCAGACCTCTACATCCTCCTTGTTGCTGTCTTGTAATTGTGACTTCAGCTGGACTACTGGCGTGATGTCACAAAACTTGGGTGATACAAAGTTCTCATCAATCACTACATCTCTACTTATTGTGATCTAGTTTGTTTCTGGGTGTAGAATCAAAATGCAGCAGCAGGGGTTTTAGAAATAACTACACAAAAAAATAAATGTAAACACAAGCAGGTGTAGTGCTATAGAAATGTAAAACTTAACATTTATTACCACTAGATAAAATATGTGCAAAATACAAGGACCTAAAAACACAGATGTACTGTCTGTGATATTAGATAGCCAAAATACTTCCATGTATTGTTGCGTCCAAAGATATAGATATATGTCATATAAGCATATTGTATCTCTGACGCAACCAAGAAAGTGTGGCAAAAAGAAAATGATGGAGCCTACGGGACACTATAACAACTTATTGTGTCTCAATATGTGAGAACGCAGAAACATTAACCCTATCAATGGTAACCATTTAACCTTGCTATATATAGAAATGGAACATCCTCACCAATTTTGATATCCGTTCCTGCTCTCAGACTTCAAGATAGCTCCATATGATGGGGGCAGACCAAGTCTCATAGGGTCACCAGCCCATCACAATATACCGCTCCCGACGCGTTTCTTTGCCTTAGCTAGTCATCAGGGGAAAAAAAGAGAAGACATGCGGTATGCACGCTGCCCACAATCGCGCAGCTCATTCACCAGACAGCGCCATTTGACACTCTGATAAGTCCTCTTTTAAATCCTAGTCGCGCTATACTCGCGATCGTGTCACTTCCGGTTCCGGTCAGCTGACATCCGGTATGTGGAACGCAGGTGCCGGGCATGACACGCAAGCGTCACATCCGGTGTGCGCATCACAGACAAGGAAAAACCGCACACTACGGAGCGACGATTAAGGGGCACACAAGGTAACCAACTGACATCTTGTGTTGGATGGTGACATGAAGCCCTCCCATCCATAAGTACCCCAGGCCAGGGCAAATGTCCAAGTTATACAGTAGCTGACACCCATCCAGGCACATACCGTATGTACCGCGGTATATACTAACCGCGTATATTCTGCCCCAATGGTTCATACCTCATAGGTCAAAACCGCACAGTGGTGCCACGGCCCAGGTCGAGAGCGCACTTAAAGCCCAAACAAAAAATTATTATGAAAATAAAAATGGAAATAAAGGTGAAATTATGAAAAAAAAAAAAAAAAAAGGGGAATATGAAGAAATATGAAGAAATATGAAGAAAATATCTTTGGACGCAACAATACATGGAAGTATTTTGGCTATCTAATATCACAGACAGTACATCTGTGTTTTTAGGTCCTTGTATTTTGCACATATTTTATCTGGGTGTAGAATCCTATAACCTTTCTGGGTTTCGCTGTAGCCTACCAGGATACCTTCCTTAGCGTGAGATTCCCACTTAGTTCGCTTTTCTTTGGGAACATGTACAAATGCTTTACTTCCGAATATTCTTATGTGATGTAGTTTTGGCTTTCTGCTATTCCATTGCTCAAATGGAGTTTTGTCTGTAGCTTTACCTGGTAGTCTGTTCTGAAGATAGCAAGCTGTCATGATTGCTTCACCCCAATATACTGTGGGCAGATTTGCATCAAATAACATGCTTCTTCCACTTTCACATAGTGTTCGGTTCCTTCTTTCCGCGACACCATTTTGCTCTGGGTTGTACGGTACAGTGGTCTGAAATAGGATTCCATTTTTCTTTAAAATGCTCTGTGTCTCATTACTTGTATATTCAGTCCCATTATCTGCACGTAGAATCTTTGACATTCTTCCAAATTTATTATATACTTCAGCTAGGTATATTTCAAGTTTCTCTGGAACTTCCTTCTTGCTGTGAAGCAGGTGGACAACTGTATATCTTGAATGATCATCAATAAATGTGAGAAAATATCTCTTCTTCCCTGGGGTCAGAGTGCTCATTGGACCACAGACATCTGTGTGTATTAAATCTAGTGGCTGTGCTGTTGTTGTACTAATTCTCTTAGGAAAAGCTTTCCTAGACATTTTCCCTTTGATGCAGCTAGTACACTTCATTGTCTGGTTACATAGATCAATTGTAATATCCTCAGCTAGTTGCTTTTGGACTAACTTTCTTATTGCTTCTGGGTCTCTGTGTGCCAGACGCATATGCCACACATGAATACAGTTTTTATGCTCTTCTTGTTGCGCTGTATACACACACTCTTTGCATTTCAGCTGATAAAGTTCATCTGTGATGTTTCCCTCTACTAGTGTGTGACCTTCCTTTGAGATGATGCAGCTATCATGCTTAAATGTAACTTCATTTCCTTGTTTTGTGAGTTTCTTCACAGATAGTAGATTACTTTCAAGACTAGGCACATACAGCACATCCTTTACTGGGATCTTCCTGCTTTGTGTTGGTGAGATTTGACAATCAATATAACCATCTCCTATGCCTTCTGAAGTCATGTACTGACCATTAGCCATAATCACTTTCTCTGATTTACTTTGGTTAAGCTTAGAAAAGAAGTCTCTGTTATTAGTCATGTGACTAGCTGCTCCAGAGTCTATACACCATGCATGCTTTGATGTATTTGCACTGACAGTAAATGCAGTTTCAGTATTCACAGAATCATTTTCTCCAGATACAGCACTTTTAACCCTTTGATGACTGCTTTGCTTTTTCAGCTGATTCATTCTAGCTTTCCAGACTCTGCAGTCAGCTTTCAAATGTCCTGATTTCTTGCAAACAAAACATTCACGTGTTTCTTTTATGTGCTTCCTGTTATCAGTTAGGTTTTGTGTCTGTAAAGCAGATTCTGTGTTGCATGTCCTACTGTTTACACCTTCTGCCTTTCGCTTATATTCATTTATGAGCTTCCCCCTGACATAATCCAGTGTAAGCTCATCATCTGGACGCGCATCTAGTGCGGTTACAAGCGTATCATACCTCTCTGAAAGGCCACTAAGCAGTAATGCGGCCACATGAAAGTCCTTTAGATCTTCCCCAATGACTCTCAGGCGTTCTACAACTTCCAGAACACTTCTTATGTAATCCTGCATATCCTGGCCTTTCTGTAGCTTAGACTGGTACAGCTTTCTCATGAGATAGAGCTTATTGCTTAAATTTATCCTCTCATGTACCTTTTGCAACTGCTCCCACATTTCCTTTGCAGTATTACATTTACACACATGCACAATCTGGTCATCATCTATACTGAGTGATATGGTACTTTGTGCTTTCTGATCCATCTCTGTCCACTCCTGTGGCACTGGGTCAGGTTTAGGCTCCTGTGTGTATTTCCACGTACCTTCTCTTATTAGCAGCATTTTCACTTTGAATTTCCAGGATTGATAATTCTGGTTAGTGAGACTTGGCACTGTAAATTTCATGGAGCTGCTGCTGGTGGCCATCTTTGCTTCTTCTCAGTTTGCTGTCTTTCTTTCTTTTCTTTCCTCTGTGTTCTGGGGATCTGTGACTCTGGGACTCTGGTACATCTGGGCCCATAACCTGTTAGCAGAGGATTAATCCGCGTGACATCCAGAGTTTAGAACACAGAATGTAGGTTTATTTATATCCAGCACAGGCACAGCATGATGTTACTGCAGCATGAGGAAATCAAATCAGATATATAACAACACAGGAAGAGAAGGAGGGGGCATCCTGTCTGTGGGAGTTTTTTTTTTTTTAACTAAACTTTGTTAACAACCTCACAATATGCACAACATATGAAACAGCACAGTAGTTGTTGCAATACACATACAGATTAATATGTATTATTCCAACACTTTCTCATCTCTGTCCTCCTCACCTGTCACCCATGTCAGCAAATAGCACACCCCTGAAGAAACCTTGCATGTCTCCACACTCACACACTCTCTAATTCTATTCTACCACTGACATCCATATCTTCACTCCACGACACAGACAGTGTCACTGCCTTCTACAATGCCACTCTAGCATAGCACCAGCTATTGACTCGGTTACCCCTCTCATGCATGACAGAGTGTGACGAATCAATAGACAAAACTGGCACAATAGCATCACTAAAAAGCTTTGGCAAGTGTCCAGGGTCGTGCAGGGCTGCTGCTAGGAATTTCGGTGCCCCATACTGGCAAAATTTTGGGGCCCCCTTGAAACTCCACCCAGGCTTCACCCCAGCTCCGCCTCCACTCCTCAAACCTTCCACAGTCCCACCGACCACTCTTGGAAAAACTCTACTTTCTGCCACACTGTGACCACACCACATATTACCACCACATAGTGACTGAATAATACCACATACAAGAGACAAATACTGTCACACCATGACCAGATCAAGTCTATGAGAGCATCGTTCAGGCTTTCAGACTTGCATTGAGAGATTGTGACATAGCTTCTGACTTCCAGTCAGTCAGAAGCTGCGTTCACAAGATGGCGCCGCAAGACCGAAGCAGTGCTGAAAATTGATGAAGACGCCAGAAGATGAGTATGACTTATGTTTAAAGGGACTCTGTCAGCACAGGATGACTGTTCAAATAAAGTCCCACCACTCGGTACTTCACGGCAGAGCCAACCCTTTAAATTCACCTGCCCACCTGTTTGTTCTCCCTCTATCTCCACACCCCCCCTTCTGGCTGGGAGTCTGCATTTCACATCCTTGAAGCCAAGTGATTGCCATTCCTGGCTCTGACACCAGCGAATCCTCACAGTGCTTACGATGTGTGGATTCACAAGTCTTCAGTCAGTGACACAGAGGGACTGCTGGCTTGTGGATTTAGACTGGACAACCCCTTTAAGGCTCCTTCAGCCATCAGTGAATATCGGTCTGTGCTCGGACCGCAATGCATGGACTTGCCGCGGGTCTCCTGACCTCAACTCAGCAGCCTCACAGCATGTATGAGCATGCGGGTCAGCATGATTGGTGCCCAGTCCAAGCACTGCAGACTGAGAGCAGAACGATTTCTCACTTCCAGTATTTACACTGTCATAATAATAAAGATGTTTCCCAATCATATACAGTGCATTGTGAAAGTATTTGGCCCCCTTGAACTTTTCTACCTTTTGCCACATTTCTGGCTTCAAACATAAAGATATAAAATTCAATTTTTTTGGAAAGAATCAACAACAAGTGGGACACAATCGTGAAGTGGAACGAAATTTATTGGATATTTTAAACTTTTTTAACAAATTAAAAACTGAAAAGTGGGGCGTGCAATATTATTCGGCCCCTTTACTTTCAGTGCAGCAAACTCAGTCCAGAAGTTCAGTGAGGATCTCTGAATGATCCAATGTTGTCCTAAATGACTGGTAATGATAAATAGAATCCACCTTGTGTAATCAAGTCTCCGTATAAATGCACCTGCTCTGTGATAGTCTCAGGGTTCTGTTTCAAGTGCAGAGAGCATCATGAAGACCAAGGATCACACCAGGCAGGTCCGAGATACTGTTGTGGTGAAGTTTAAAGCCGGATTTGGATACAAAAAGATTTCCCAAGTTTTTAACATCTCGAGGAGCACTGTACAAGCGATCATATTGAAATGGAAGGATTATCAGACCACTGCAAATCTATCAAGACCCAGCCGTCCCTCTAAACTTTCATCTCGAACAAGGAGAAGACTGATCAGAGATGCAGCCAAAAGGCCCATGATCACTCTGGTTGAACTGCAGAGATCTACAGCTGAGGTGGGAGAGTCTGTCCATAGGACAACAATCAGTCATACACTGCACAAATCTGGCCTTTATGGAAGAGTGGCAAGAAGAAAGCCATTTTTCAAAGATATCCATAAAAAGTCTCATTTGAAGTTTGCCACAAGCCACCTGGGAGACACACCAAACATGTGGAATAAGGTGCTCTGGTCAGATGAAACCATTATCAAACTTTTTGGCCACAATGCAAAACGATATCTTTGGCGTAAAAGCAACACAGCTCATCACCCTCAAAACACTATCCCCACTGTCAAACATGGTGGTGGCAGCATCATGGTTTGGGCCTGCTTTTCTTCAGCAGGGACAGGGAAGATGGTTAATATTGATGGGAAGATGGACGGAGCCAAATACAGGACCATTCTGGAAGAAAACCTGTTGGAGTCTGCAAAAGACCTGAGACTGGGACGGAGATTTATCTTCCAACAAGACAATGATCCCAAACATAAAGCAAAATCTACAATAAAATGGTTCAAAAATAAACGTATCCAGGTGTTAGAATGGCAAAGTCAAAGTCCAGACCTGAATCCAATCGAGAATCTGTGGAAAGAGCTGAAAACTGCTGTTCACAAACGCCCTCCATCCAACCTCAATGAGCTCGAACTGTTTTGCAAGGAAGAATGGGCAAGAATTTCAGCCTCTCGATGTGCAAAGCTGATAGTGACATACCCCAAGCGACTTTCAGCTGTAATCGCAGCAAAAGATGGCGATTATTAACTCAAGAGGGCCGAATAATATTGCACGCCCCACTTTTCAGTTTTTAATTTGTTAAAAAAGTTTAACATTTCCAATAAATTTCGTTCCACTTCACGATTGTGTCCCACTTGTTGTTGATTCTTTCCAAAAAATTTGAATTTTATATCTTTATGTTTGAAGCCAGAAATGTGGCAAAAAGTAGAAAAGTTCAAGGGGGCCAAATACTTTCACAATGCACTGTATATGATTGGGAAACATCTTTATTATTATGACAGTGTAAATACTGGAAGTGAGAAATCGTTCTGCTCTCAGTCTGCAGTGCTTGGACTGGGCACCAATCATGCTGACCCGCATCCTCATACATGCTGTGAGGCTGCTGAGTTGAGGTCAGGAGACCCGCGGCAAGTCCATGCATTGCGGTCCGAGCACAGACCGATATTCACTGATGGCTGAAGGAGCCTTAAAGGGGTTGTCCAGTCTAAATCCACAAGCCAGCACTCCCACAGTTTTTAATTTGTTAAAAAAGTTTAACATTTCCAATAAATTTCGTTCCACGTCACGATTGTGTCCCACTTGTTTTTGATTCTTCCCCCAAAAATAGAATTTTATATCTTTATGTTTGAAGCCAGAAATGTGGCAAAAGTTAGAAAAGTTCAAGGGGACCAAATACTTTCACAATGCACTGTATACACTTATATCAATCATTCCCTCCCCTCCCCCCTTTCAGGAGAAGAGGGAATGATTGTATCATATAATCATGTACTGAGATGGTGGACAAATTAATACATGAACTTAAAGGGGTTTTCCCACGAACAAAAGTTAATTTTAATCAATAGATCTTTGAATAATGTAATGGCTGTGTCTGACCGTGTACAGAACACGGTCTGATCATACCATGACGCGCCCTCTGGGCCGTGGGGTACCTGGTGCCGGGCCGGTAAATGCTGGGGGATGTCACAGTAGCGGTGACCCGGTCCGTGACCCAGGGGTTATTGATAGGGGATTTATGGTGATTGTATAAAGTTTGTGACGCCACCTGTGGTATGCGGCTAGGGGAGCCGCCGCTGCGGAGCAGGTCCTCTGGAGCTGATGTTACTGCAGCAGGGATAGTGTGGCTCTCCACAGGTAGAACTTAGCTCCAGGGCAGTGTAGATGTTATGGGTCATGCTGGACGTTGTAGTGCAGGGGTTGATGGCGCAGCAATAATCCACAACTCAATGGCGGTTTCCTCTTATCTTTACTGGTGGTGATTAGACAAGCCGGGACTAGGGTGCTGGCTAGAAGTGGAAGTCCGGGCATCCTGGAAGCAAGTAAAGAATCCTCCTTGCCAGGTGAAATTGGAGGCCTTCCCTTTACACTAAACTCTTTGGCCCTGCTGCTTGTAGCTGTGCGCGGCCCTCGTCCCTGAGTGCAACGTTTCTGTGCTCACCCGTATGGCAGGCAGCTCGGGCCTTGCTGGTGCGTCGCTCTCACGTGGCGGTGCTGAACCCTGCGGTGCTGCTGAGCCTTTGGGCGTCTGATGGGGCCAGGAGACCTGCAGTCTCCTGCCCTCCGGTTTCTACTGCTGGGCCTTCGGTGCCCCACAGCCTCGGACACCGGTGTCCGGTTCTTCTGTGCTGGTTCTTCTGGGGTGAGCTGCCGCGCAGCTTCAGTCCCCAGCTCCTCTCTCCTCGATGTCCTGACTTCAACTCCTCACACACTAAGTCTCACTAACCACGCCCCCAGATCCCAGTTGCCAAGGGGAGGGACTCCCCTTGCTGGTCTGGAGCCAGGAAAGTGTTGCATGCTTAGTAAAACCTGATTAGGGGACTCCTGCTTGCTTCCAGGCATGGCATCAACTCTTGTGAGGGAGGCAATGCCACTGTGGCAACCGGACCCCTGGGGTGCCACAACCACATCTCATGCTAAGGGGAGGAAACAAAAGAGTATACAGACATTTCAGCATGGGATCCCAACTGTTTCTTTCTTTGAAGTAAAACATTGTTTAAAAACAGGCAGTGAAATGTTTTACCTCACAGAAAGAATCAGCTGTGATCCCCTGCTGTAATGTCTGTATATTCTTTTTCTTCCTCCCCTGCCCAGGAGATGTGGTATGATCAGACCATGTTCCTGCACGGTCAGACACAGCCATTACACAGTACACAGCAGGGGCACATGTATAAGATTATCTCAGCACAGGAACATTTTATTTAAACACATCCAATTGTGGAAGTTATTATTATTCCAAGGTCTATTGATCACCCTATTTGTCAACTACTCTTGTTCCTCCTACCTGTCCACAGAGGTTGGCATCATCTTGATATGCAATTGGCATATCCTTGTCGACTAGCCCTGGTCGTCCTCGCCACCGCCTCCTCAGCCTCTCGCTGCCGGTCGCAGCCTTCCCTCAGCACCAGCCTCACCCTGCCGGACGCAGCCTCCCCTCAGAAACAGGCCCCCCTCAGCACCAGCAACAGCCTCAACTCAGAACCACCAGCAGCCTCCCCTCAATACCAGCAGCAGCCTCCCCCCAGCAGCAGCCTCCCCTCACCACCACCAGCAGACTCCCCTCACCACCACTTGCAGCCTCCTCTCACCACCGCCAGCCGCCTCCCCTCATCACCACCAGCCTCCCCTCATCACAACCACCAGCAGCCTCCCCTCATCACCAGCCTCCCCTCATCACCAGCAGCAGCCTCCCCATCAGCCTCCCCTCAGCACCAGCAGTAGCCTCTCCTCGGCACCAGCCACCACTCAGCACCAACCTCCTCTCATCACCAGCAGCAGCCTCCCCTCATCACCAGCAGCAACCTCCCCTCATCACCAGCAGCCTCGCCTCACCACCACCAGTAGTCTCCACTCACCAACATCAGCAGCCTTCCCTCACCACCTCAGCAGCCTCTCCTCAGCACCAGCAGCTGCCTCCCCTCAGCAGCTGCAGCAGCAGCCTCCCCTCATCACCAGCAGCAACCTCCCCTCTCCACCACCAGCCTTCCCTCACCTCCAGCCTCCTCTCACCACCAGCAACAGCCTCCCCTCAGCACCAGCAGCAGCCTCCCCTCAGCACCAGCATCAGCCTCACCACAAGCCTCCCCTCAGCACCAGCAGCCTCTCCTCTGCACCAGCAGCAGCCTCTCCTCGGTACCAGCAGCAGCCTCCCCTCGACACCAGCACCAGCCTCCCCTCGGCACCAGCACCAGCCTCTCCTCGGCACAAGCAGCAGCCTCCCCTCGGAACCAGCACCAGCCTCCCATCGGCACCAGCACCAGCCTCCTCCCAGCAGCAGTTTCCCCTTGGCACCAGTAGCAGCCTCCCCTCAGCACCAGCAGCAACCTCCACACAAGCCTCCCCTCAGCACCAGCAGCCTCTACTCAGCACCAGCACCAGCCTCCCCTCAGCACAAGCCTCCCCTCAGCACCAGCAGCCTCTCCTTAGCACCAGCAGCAGCCTACCCTTGGCACCAGCACCAGCCTCCCCTCAGCACAAGCCTCCCCTCAGCACCAGCAGCCTCTCCTCAGCACCAGCAGCAGCCTTCCCTTGGCAACAGCACCAGCCTCCCCTCAGCACCAGCAGCAGCTTCTCCTCAGCACCAGCAGCAGCCTCCCCTCAGAACCAGCAGCAGCCTCCCCTCACCACCAGCAGCAGCAGCCTCCCCTTGGCAATAGCACCAGCCTCCCCTCAGCACCAGCCTCCCCTCAGCACCAGCAGCAGCTTCTCCTCAGCACCAGCAGCAGCCTCCCCTCAGAACCAGCAGCAGCCTCCCCTCACCACCAGAAGCAGCAGCCTCCCCTCATCACCATTAGCAGGCCCCCCCACCGTCATCAGCAGGCCCCCCCACCACAATCAGCAGGCCCCCGCATCACCAGCAGCAGGCCGCCCATCACTAGCAGCAGGTCCTGCCATCACCAGGCCCCCCACAACCATCAGCAGGCCCCGCATAACCATCAGCAGGCCCCCTCATCACCATCAGCAGGCCCCTCTGAGCACCACCAGGCCCCACTCACCACCAAACTCAGCAGCAGCTTCCTCCTCCTGCTACTCACACACTAGCCACCGCCTCCGAGACATGCTGCTCTGCTCAGGAATGAAGATGAGCATGCAGTGTGTCAGGAGATTGGAGTCAGGACCATGATGCACCTGGCCGCTGCTTAAAGGTAAAGCACCCATTTCCGTCTGCCGGGTGCATCGGGCATTTAACTGTTACCCCTGAGGCCCGGTAAGAAGAAGCAAAGAGAGGGGCCCCGGGCTGCCAGCGTGCCTGCCCCCCCTTCTTGCTTCTTTTCACCTGGCCCCATACAGTAGTAAGGGTAGTAATGCCCTGATGGCGGCCCTGGGGTCATGGAGCGGCATTGGAAGAAAACACATTCGCAAGATGACTTCTCGGCATTCAAACAAGCAACACTCGCTTTCAAATCAGCCCTTACCTCTGCTAAACAGGCTTACTTCACAACCCTCGTATCTTCCTTATCCAGGGTCACACTGGGGTGTCTGGGGCCCACAGGGGAAATTGACCCTAGGGGCCCACCCTACAGCTATATGCACATACCTGTTAGCCGTTATCCCTGTTATAGTGGAGCGTCGACTGTAAATCACAGGCGGCTCCTGCACATCTACTGTGCGCCACCATAACTGGGATGTACAATTACTGTAGTCTTGACAAAGAACGCATCTTTAGCGTTCGAAACGCGTTGCCCTGGCTACACTATGTGACTATGGAATCTGTTTTTAAAGAGCTTTTGTCACAATAAAGAAACCTATTTTTTGAACT
Source organism: Phyllobates terribilis (assembly GCF_046119375.1). Taxonomy (NCBI): domain Eukaryota; kingdom Metazoa; phylum Chordata; class Amphibia; order Anura; family Dendrobatidae; genus Phyllobates; species Phyllobates terribilis. Next base: position 3,007,608 of record NW_027362845.1, on the reverse strand, counting down.
ATTCATGAAGCTGGTAATCCTTTCTCCTTATGCATTGCAAACCGCACTGATTGAAAGAATGGGGAACTTTTATCCCTGACAGGACACTTTTATCCCCATTTTAAAATGGAGCGGCATGTGGTATGTCTGACCGTAGCTCCATTCATCCTCTTTGGGGGCTTCCAGAAAAAGCCAAGTGCAGCCCCTTAGGGAATAAATGGATCAGTGGTCGAGTCGTACTTGCCGCTCCATACTAATGGGGATAAAGGTTGCACATTCTCCAGGTCACAGCATTCAATAACTTATTTATCCTTTGGCCACGTTCACACGATCAGCATTTGGTCAGTATTTTACATCAGTATTTGTGAGGAACAATCAGAGGAAAAGTAAAGTAGAAAGATGTCACCACTTCTGCATTTTTCACCCACTCCTGGTTTTGTCTTACAAATACTGATGTAAAATACTGACCATATGCTGAACATGTGAACATGGCCTTAGGAGAGGTGATTACTTGTTTTCACCGTAGAACCCCTGTAAGTGCATATTTGCTACTGTGCAATAGCCACAGGACAGGGAGGCGTTAAACATCCAAGTATTTAATCTCCATTGGAAATCAAGAATCTTCCCCTTATTGATATCAAAGGGAACAAGTGACCTCCATACACAACACAATCCACTATACCAAGACCAATACCACCACATACAAGAGATAAATACCGCCACACCATGACCAGACCACATATTGACCAAATACCACATACAGGCAATTAATACAGTCACACCATGACCAGACCACATATTACCTCCACATAGTGACTGAATAATACTGTCACACCATGACCAGAGCATGTATTACTACCACATAGTGACCGAATAATACCACATACTGTACAAGGAACAAATACCTCCACACCATGACCAGATCATATATTACCACCTCAGTGACCGAATAATACAATACTGATCATTAATAAAAAACACAATACTAATAACATTAATATTACCACTGGTGACATAATACACAGGAGCTCTGTATATAGTGTCGGTGTACAGGTAATACAGTGATCACCAGAGACATTACAGCATATACAGAGTACCTATATATGCTGTAATACAGAAATATACAGGTAATACAGTGACCACCTCCATACAGAATTATGGGCCCCATGTAATGCTGCTCCATAGAGTATACTGGCCCAATGTAATGCTGCTCCATACAGTATATTTTCCCCATATGATGCTGCTCTATACAGTATATTGGCCCCATGTAATGCTGCTCCATACTGTATATTGGTGCCATATGATGCTGCTCCATACAGTGTATTGGCCCCATATGATGCTGCTCCATACAGCATATTGGCCACATGTCATGCTGCTTCATACAGTATATTGGCGCCATATCATGCTGCTCCATACAGTATATTGGCCCCATATGATGCTGCTCCATACAGTATATTGGCCCCATGTAATGCTGCTCCATACAGTATATTGGCCCCATGTAATGCTGCTCCACACAGTATATTGGCCCCATATGATGCTGCTCCATACAGTGTATTGGCCCCATATGATGCTGCTCCATACAGTATATTGGCCCCATGTCATGCTGCTCCATACAGTATATTGGCCCCATATGATGCTGTTCCATACAGTATATTGGCCCCCTGTCATGCTGCTCCATACAGTATATTGTCTCCATATGATGCTGTTCCATACAGTATATTGGCCCCCTGTCATGCTGCTCCATACAGTATATTGTCTCCATATGATGCTTGTCCATACAGTATATTGGCTCCATGTAATGCTGCTCCATACAGTATATTGTCTCCATATGATGCTGGTCCATACAGTATATTGGCTCCATGTAATGCTGCTCCATACAGTGTATTGGCCCCATATGATGCTGCTCCATACAGTATATTGACCCCATATAATGCTGCTCCATACAGTATATTGGCCCCATGTAATGCTGCTCCATACAGTATATTGGCCTCATGTAATGCTGCTCCATACAGTATATTGGCCCCATATGATGCTGCTCCATACAGTATATTGGCCCCATGTAATGCTGCTCCATACAGTATATTGGCCCCATGTAATGCTGCTCCATACAGTATATTGGCCCCATGTAATGCTGCTCCATACAGTATATTGACCCCATATAATGCTGCTCCATACAGTATATTGGTGCCATATGATGCTGCTCCATACAGTATATTGGCCCCATGTAATGCTGCTCCATACAGTATATTGGCCCCATATGATGCTGCTCCATACAGTATATTGGCCCCATATGATGCTGCTCCATACAGTATATTGGCCCCATGTAATGCTGCTCCATACAGTATATTGACCCCATATAATGCTGCTCCATACAGTATATTGGCCCCATGTAATGCTGCTCCATACAGTATATTGGCCCCATGTCATGCTGCTCCATACAGTATATTGACCCCATATAATGCTGCTCCATACAGTATATTGGCCCCATGTAATGCTGCTCCATACAGTATATTGACCCCATATAATGCTGCTCCATACAGTATATTGGCCCCATGTCATGCTGCTCCATACAGTATATTGACCCCATATGATGCTGCTCCATACAGTATATTGGCCCCATGTAATGCTG